>NC_080704.1:632215-896637 GCF_030445035.2 Dasypus novemcinctus | reverse complement strand
CCATAAGCTGAAGCAATATGATGGATATCTGTATCACCTCTGGGTCAGTTGCTCTAGCCTCCTTTCATATAAAAGACAAACAAACTTCATCTCCTTCAATTCATTATGTTTGTTTCCAGCATATTATGGCAAGTCAAATCCAAATCTTACCTGATAGAGAGAAAAACACATTGTTCAAGTCTCTGGAGACCCTGAGGTCAGCTCTGTCCCTGGAGCTCAGGCGTTAAATAAAATTAAGACTTATTTTTCTTGCTTACGCTCGTTTGAGTTGTGTTGCCGTCATTATCAACTGAAATGGCTCCCAACAAGGAATCAATATATGGTGATAAAATCGCATTTTTGCGTTCTTGGCATGCCTGCTTTCCTTCCCGTTGGTTTCTGAATCCTTTGCCCAATTCACTCCTGTTTCCCCCGCACCGAATAGTTTGCCTCACCCATAGTAAGTGTTTTACTGAATTCCCATTTTCTTGTCTGGGTTCTTGTAATGCTTCGCCAAATTTCTTTCCGAATCGACGTTCTTTCCGGTCATTTTTGTTCGGGGCACACTCTGTTTCCTTTCAGAGGAGTAAGTTGGACGTTCACAAAACCCTTGCACGGGCTTCTCACTTGGTCAGCGGCAGCTCGGGACCCACTTCTTGGCCCTTGGCGCCTCCTCTGGACTAGCCCTGGGGTCTCCGCTAAGTCCATCCCAGTTTTTCCCCAGGTCGGTACCCACGCCCACTCCCAGGGATAATTCCAACAGGCCGTCACTTCATTCTCCCCGTGCCTTACTCAAAAGTTGTCCGTGCCTCTCCTTCACCCACAGCAAAGATGGCAAAATCCTGGGCCAAAGGTAAACCGTCCCGCTGTCATGGCAGGCAGCACTCCCTAACCCCGTGAGACCGAAAGGAGAATGCCAGCACCTGCTGGCCATTCTCACTGCGTTAGCAACTGCCCACGTGAAACATATTTGCTCTCCCTGGCCTCAAATGCAAATTCCAAATTTGGGGAGAACAGCATTCGGGAGTTCTGTGGTCTGGCACTGTCTCCACTTTGCAGCAAAATCTCATCCAAAAGCCTGATAAAACCCCTGGACTGACCCCTCACTCTCTCTCTCTGTTTCTCTCTGTTCCGTGTGCTATTCACAAATGTTTCCCCAGCACCAGCCAAGCGAAAGTGCTTGTCTAGTTACCGGAGTTTCCACAGAGGGCAAAACACCAAAATCCCTGCTCCCTGCAATCACCAAATTTCCATTTTAGTGATGAAAGCCCTGAAAAAGTTAAATACACATTCGGCTGGACGGGGACAGAAGACAGAAAGACAGCAAAGCAAGAAGAGTGTTGGGGGGCTTTGTTCAGTGTGCATTTGATTATAGGGAGCCCCGTCCTCTGAGCACACATTTTTGGGGTCTCTGGAAACAGAGACCCTCCACCCCATCAGTTGTCTCTCGATTCAGGAGCCTCTGAAGGGCACATTGGCTGACTTGGCCCAGTAAACAGACACAGTGTATTAGTCAGCCAAAGGGGCGCTGATGCAAAATACCAGAAATTGGTTGGTTTTTATAAAGGGTATTTATTTGGGGTAGGAGCTTACGGATGCCAGACCATAAAGCCTAAGTTACTTCCCTCACCAAGTCTATTTCCACGTGTTGGAGCAAGACGGCTGCCAACGTCTGCGAGGGTTCAGGCTTCCTGGGTTCTTCCCTTCCAGTGCAGTGGCTTGCTCGGTCGGTAGAGGTGGGGTCTGGCTGCGGATGAGGGGTCGGTCCCACTTGGGACGAGGGGTCGGTCCCGCTTGGGACGAGGGGTCGGTCCGGCAGCAGACGAGGGGTCGGTCTCACAGGGGTTGCGCGGTTCGGCTGACGGGGTCGCCCAGCGAAGCCGGCGACGAAGGGGTCGCCCGGAGAAGCAGGCAACGAAGGGATCGCCCGGAGAAGCAGGCGACGAACTGGGGACAAGGGAGGCCAGGCCCTTGTTGGGGGCTCTCAGGACTGGAGGGCGCACGGCAGAAGAACTACCACGGAGACAAGGTAAACACGCAAGTCCACTTTACTGAGGGAGAGGCAACAGTTTTATAGGGGCTGGGGAAGGCTGATTGGTCGAAGCCACACCCTGTTCTGATTGGTTGCCGGCGAAAGGTCAGTGGGCGGGGGAGGGGTGGTGGTTAGGGATTGGCTGTCGCTGTTGCTGGGGGAAGGGGCAGGGTTTAGTGATTGGTGGCTGCTGTTGCTGGGGGAAGGGGCAGGGTTTAGTGATTGGTGGCTGCTGTTGCTGGGGGAAGTGGCAGGGTTTAGGGATTGGTGGCTGCTGTTGCTGGAGTAGAGGGCAGACTGGATTTTTCCGCCCACGCCTGGCTGTTGCTGCTGTCGGGGGAGGGGAAAAGGGCAGACTGGAATTTTCCGCCCTGCGCCTGTGCAGGGAGAAAGAAGAAGAAGGGTGCCGCCCCACAGGCATCGTGTGGCGCTATCCGGGAGGAGGGGTGGCCGCGGAAGCATGGCTGCCGAGAAGGGGAGACCCGAGGGCACTCTGCGCCCATGCCGAGCTCCCTTCAGGGGTGGCGGTGGGCCCGACCAACCACCCTATTATGGGGGCAGTGGTTTGGAATAGGCCTACCGCGGCCGCCGCCCCTCGCCAGGCCAGAAAACCACACTTCAGCCCGAGGGGTGACCGCATTCCAGGGTCTTGCTTCTCTCTGGGTTCAGGGTTCCTCTCTTCCCAGGGCTTGCTGCTTCCTGGGCTCAGGGTTCCTCTCTTCCTGGGCTTGCTTCTCTTTCCTCTGTGAGCTTACTTCCTGGCGCTCCAGCTTAAGGCTTCAGCATCAAACTCCAACATCAAAAACCCCCAACTCTGTCCTTTGCCATGCCTTTTATCTGTGAGTACCCACCCACCAAGGGGCAGGGACTCAACGCCCTAATGACGTGGCCCAATCAAAGTCCTAATCATAGCTCAATCATGCCCAGGTACAGACCAGATCACAATCATAATCTAATATCTATTTCTGGAATTCATCACCGTGTCAACCTGCTCAGGACTAAGTCACATGCGTGAACGGACGCCTCGTTAACATACCCAGAGCCAGGTCTCCTTGGAAACTGAGACCCCAGTGGTCACCAGCCCTGCTCCCCGCCTCGTTGGCTGGCTTGTTTTCCTGGATGACTTTCTTGGGATCTCTTGCAGGTTTGAAGGAGGACCTCCTTTCTTGGTCTTCACACATGGGACAATGGCAAAAAAAAAAACCTGCTTCCACTTCAGCTCTGCGATGAGGAAGGGGCCCTCATTGAATGCAAATGTATGATGGAGGGTTTATTATTTATGGCATGATGAGTGGGTGTTTACAAAAACAAGTGTGCATTAGCACGCCTGTTGGAGAATATTGATAGAGGGCCAGACATCCTCAAGCTGGCAAGCACTCCTTCCTGTCTGAAAACCTCTTCAATTACTTGAAGGCTTTTCTCATTGAAAAGCACAAAAGAAATCCCTTATTAATCAGGAACGCTCTAAGACTGTTATCAATCATTTTTTATGTAAACTACTGTCTGGGGACCCAAATGGGTTGTGTGACGAGAGCGATTGGATTTATATCCCCAGATGGATCAGTTTCTCTTAAATCTCCATCTGGGCAGTCGACAGTCTTAGGGTAAATATCTCTGTGTGATCGGAGGTGCACGGTGGTGCAAATGCCTCTCCTTGCAGCACCCTTCCTTGCTGAGGGTATTTGGGAGTGGAGGACCAGGCGAGGGGGTCATGGAGCGGTTTCAACTGCCCCATCCCGTGTCAGTGCTGAGTCCACACACCCCAGAATGGAAGGTCCACCTTGGGAGCACATGGGGCAGTGGCTTTCAGGTATTTTAAAGCATAACGGGGAAGTGAACTTGGCCCAGTGGTTAGGGCGTCCGTCTACCACATGGGAGGTCCACGGTTCAAACCCCGGGCCTCCTTGACCCGTGTGGAGGTGGCCCATGCACAGTGCTGATGTGAACAAGGAGTGCCCTGCCACGCAGGGATGTCCCCTGCATAGGGGAGCCCCACGTGCAAGAAGTGCACCCCGTAAGGAGAGCCACCCAGCGCAAAAGAAAGTGCAGCCTGCCCAGGAATGGTGCCGCTCACATGGAGAGCTGACACAGCAAGATGACGCAACAAAAAGAAACACAGATTCCCGTGCCGCTTACAACAACAGAAGCGGACAAAGAAGAACACGCAGCATATGGACTCAGAGAGCAGGCAACCGGGGTGGGGGGGGGAAGGGGAGAGAAATAAATAAATAAATCTTAAAAAAAAATTTTAAAAAAAGAACACACAGCAAATAGACATAGAGAACAGACAACTGGGGTGGGGGTGGGGGTGGGGGAGAGAAATAAAATACATAAATAAATCTTAAAAAATAATAAAGAATAACAATGCTCATAGAGCAATGACAAGTTAGGAAACAAATGCAGAGACTCATGAAGCCACAGACCCAGAGATCCATCATCACATGACTCCATCATCATGTGACTCCATCATCACATGACTCCACAGAAACCCCGCTCTGATATCCTGTTGTCCACAGAGGCTCTTCACCTCAGCTGCAATGGGCTAGTTCACTTAAGCTGCTGTCAGCAAACTTCCAGATGTGGGTTGCCTTTCATGATGGGAGTTTATGAGGATAGAAGCTTTCCAATCTGGGGCTGTGATGACGGCCCAGTCGAGGCATGGTCAGAGATGCTCTCTCACCCAAGGTGGGCTGCAGGTGGCCCTGGGTTCCTGCTCAAGGCGAGGCATGATGGCAGCTCTGCCTTCTCCTCCAGGTTGCTTGCTCTGTTGGCTTCAAGATGCTCCCAGCATCTCGAGGACCTCCTTCTGTGCCTCTGCACACCGCTGATTCCAGCTCTGGAACCTCTCTCTCCGACTCTTGGGGTTTCTCCATCTTTCTGTAACTGTACGCAATTCTGGGGTCCTCTCTCACTTGGCAGGTAAAATGGGAGCTCTCTTTCTTTGTGTGTTTTTGCTTCCAGTTCTCAGTTTATACAAGACCCTAGCAAGGGGGCAGAGACCCACCTGGGTCATGCCTCACTGAGGCAGTCCAATCAAATGCCCTAAAGTGGCCTAATCAAGTGATCTAATCTAAAGGTCCCTCCACTGAATCTAATGCAACCAAAGGGTCCCCCCCCCACAGGAATGGATTTGGTCAAAGAATGTGATCTTCCCTGTGATTCATAAAACTCTAATGGTGAAGACCACTATTCAGTCATGGTTCATATTTTTAAAGGAAAGCGTGACCTGGCACGCTCTAGCTGCAAGCATCGGATCCAGTTTACAACATGCATGCTCCTCCACCAGGCCTTCAACTCACAGCCTGACAGTGCTACCTCTCTGGGCCCTGCCCACATTTATACCTAGTTAGTGTATCCTGGCTGCCAGGCACACATCTATGAATCTATGAACCCCCCAACACACAATTTTATCCCCAGTTCATGTGTCCTGTGGCTTTTGCCATACTAGGTCGTCTGGAATCCTTGCCCACAGAGCAATGCCAAGTCTCCACCTTGAAATCTGAGCCCTACTCCTTCCCCACTAACTCCTTACTCCTCCCCACTAACTCCCTGCCCTTCCCCCACTAACTCCCTACTTCTCCTCACTAACTCCCTAATCTTCCCCCACTAACTCCTCCCTGAAATCTGTCCTGCTCTTCCCCCACTAACTCCCTACTCTTCCCCCAGTAACTCCACTCCAAACTCTGAAGTCTACTCTTCCCCATTAACTCCCTTCCCTTTCCCCACTAACTTTATCCTGAAATCTGAGTCCTGCTCTTCCCCCACTAACTCCCTACTCTTTCCCCACTAACTCTGAGCTCCCCTCTTCCCCCACTCACTCCACTCTGGAATCTGAGCCCTATTCTTCCCCCTCTGACTCCTTACTCTTCCCCCGCTAACTCCACCCTGAACTCTGAGGTCTGCTCTTCCCCCTCTAACTCCCTACTCTTCCTTCACTAATTCCCTTCCCTTCCCCTACTAACTCTACCCTGAACTCTGAGCCCTACTCTTCTCCCACTAACTCTGAGCTCTCCTCTTCCCCACTAACTCCACTCTGGAATCTGAGCCCTAATCTTCCCCCACTAACTCCACTCTGGAATCTGAGCCCTAATCTTCCTCCACTAACTCCACCATGGAGTCTGAGGACTACTCTTTCCCCCTAACTCCCTGTTCTTCCCCACTAACTCCCTGCCCTTCCCCCACTAACTCCCAACTTTTCTTCACTAACTCCCTAATCTTCCCCCACTAACTCCCTACTCTTCTCCAATAACTCACTTCCCTTCCCCCTCTAACTCTGCCCCGGAATCCAATCCCTAATCTTCTCTTACTAACTCCACCCTGGAATCTGAGCCCTAATCTTCCCTTACTAACTCCACCCTGGAATCTGAGCCCTAATCTTCCCCCACTAACTCCCCCCTGGAATCTGAGCCTAAATCTTCCCCCACTAACTCCCTAATCTTCTCCCACTAACTCTGAGCTCTCCTCCTCCCCCACTAACTCCACCCTGGAATCTGAGCCCTACTCCTTCCTCACACGGACTGTTGGGGCACATAGAGGTGCCCTCCCCAGGTTCTCCCCTCACTCCTGCCCACGTCACATTGTGTTCCTTCAGCTTCTTTCAAGGAGAGTGTTTCTAAGCCTGCTTCTTTGCACTGTGCCTGCACAAAGCCCCTCTTAGCCCAGTAGACCCCACAGTGTGGTCCAGCAGAGGGTTCCCCACCTCAGCACTATATTTGGTGCTGGATGGGTCTCTGTGTTGGGGTCCATTCTGGGCACTGTAGGATGCACAGCAGCACGTGGATTCCACCCACGTGATGCCAGGAGCCCCCCGCCCTCCACTGTGAGACACCAAAATGTCTCCAGACATGACCATCTCCTGGGGAACACAATCACCCCCACTTGAGAAACTCTTGTCTACCTTAAAGGTGGCCAGTCCCACCTCTTTGTTCTTTCCAGTTGTGAGGAAGAGATAAAAACAGGTGTGTGATATGGCTCTCACCATACCCTCCCTTTCTGTCTCACGGCAACTTCCTGGGCTTGGAACTTGATGGTACAGAGGAAAGACACAGGGGTGGCACAGTGACCACTTGAGAACACAAGAGACTGTAGGGTCTACAGACCTTGGAAACTCTATACCCAGCCAGAAGAGAGTGTGTTGAGAACAATGAAGTATCACAGTCAGCTACAAGAGGATCTGTAGCCTGTGAACAAGCACGTCCCCTCAAATGTCATGTGGGAATGAGCACCTCTACCAAGATAGTGCTTCCAGAATCGTATTCCTGTGAAAAGCTGTCACCACCTACAGACAACCCAATATCCAGTAAGTATGTTTCATACCTCTTGGTCTAATATGCAGACTGTGGAGCTTGGCCAGCAAGATTTACTAGGAAAGTTAAAAGAAGCATGCAATTTCCTGTGAAAAGAAGAAAATCACTGAGGAGAACAGATTGTCTTTGACTCAGAGAATGAAAAGGACATGAAAGGAAAAGAGTTGGTATCAGCTTGTGTTGAGGTAAGCAAGTCCTGCAGTGGTTTTTTAGATGAGACCATCTGCCTTTGGTTCTATTTTATCTGACAATGGGGTAATTTTGAAATCGAATTCCAAAATGCCTAATTCCTGTATTTCTGACAGGCATTAGATCTTGCAAATCAGTGTGCAGAAAGGGGAATCTGCACTTCCAGTATGCTTTCTAAACACCACCTCCAGAGATTTCCTGAACATAATAATACTAAAGCAAATTTCACTAGCATTGAGCACTGATTCAGATTTCATGATCATTCAGTAAGGGCTAGTCTGAATTTTTCTTTCATGCTATGAAAAAGAAAATGGTGTTTTTCTCAGTGAATCACTTTGTAGGCAGTATTCCACGTGAAAACCATTTGCAGTTAGAAAAAAAGAAAAGTGTTTAAAATGAATATGTTAAATATGCAGGCTAGCCATAAAGCATTTTACAGAAATGCCACTTGGTAAATTTTTAGTAATTATTAGTTCAAATATTATATCTACCTAAAATATATATATATTTTTTAATTTAAAAAACATCCTTCTCAAGAAGAGATGTGTTGTGGGGGTATTTTCAGGACTTGGAGTTGTTCTAAATGATATTGCAGGGACAGATGCTGGACATTATGTATTCTGCCCTAACCCACTGAATGGACTGGGGGAGAGTGTGAACTACAATGTAAACTATCATCCATGTGGTACAGCAGTGCTCCAAAATGTATCCACCAAATGCTATGAATGTGCCACAATGATGAAGGAGGTTTTTGATTGGGAGGAGTGGGGCAGGGTGTGAGGTATATAGGACCCTCATATTTTTTTCATGTAACATTTTGTGTGATCCATGTATCTTTAAAAAAAAGATAATTATTATTTAAATCTTCCCCAGGTGTTTCATGAATTCAATGTCGTCACCTTCTCTGAAAACTCTGAGTGGTGAGGTGACCTTGTATTTTCCAAAATTCTGTTGCCCTAAAACAAAACAACTTGGCTGGATGGTCTATATAGAGTATGAGGTGCCCTCCTAAAAATGTACCTTAATTTGGGGAACCATCCTCTACGTTCCAAAAGCAACTTTCTTTGTTGATTCTCAACAATCCAAGGTAACTGCTAGATTTAGTCTCACGCGTTGACCTCCATCTGTGAAGTACGTGGGATTTCTTTCTCTCATGTACCCCTCTGGGGAGCTGTGATCACTTTATTATTCATAGATTAAAGAGCATTGTTGCTAATTAACACTGTTCTAGTTGTCTGTGGGTAGAGTTGTTTGCTTTGAAGTTCTTCTGATGTTGCAATTTGGGAATTCCACACACTGCCTTAGCTGACACACTTCTGGAATTTGGAGGCTGAACTTCTAAGCACTTGTCTAATGCAAGGTCATGTTGAAGTGTGAGCATTACCCCACAACACCCTGCGATGGGTTGAAACGTGTCCCCCAAAAAAGGCATGTTGGGGCCCTAAACTCCCTTACCTGTGAAGGTGACTTTATTGGAAAGAGGGTCATTGGAGAGGTCATCAGTGGGATGGTGTTATAGGGGTTGATCTAGTATGAACCGTGTCCCTCCAGGGCCACAGGCTGAGAGAGACAGGAGAGCTGGCCGAGCGAAGACGGAGGTGCAGGTGGAAGAGCTGCAGCCACAGCCTGGGAGGGCCAAGCATGGCTGGTGCCCACAGGAGGAGGAAGAGGGAGGAAGGAGGACTACAGAGGGAGAATGGGCTGACAAGACTCAGAGGGAGCAGGGGGACACAGGCTCAAAGGAGCATGAGTGGCACAGGCTCAGAGGATCACGAGTGGCACAGGCTCAGGGGAACACGAGTGACACAGGCTCAGAGGAGCACGAGTGGCACAGGCTCAGAGGAGCACGAGTGATACAGGCTCAGAGGAGCACGAGTGGCACAGGCTCAGGGGAGCATGAGTGACACAGGCTCAGGAGAGCATGAGTGATACAGGCTCAGGGGAGCACGAGTGGCACAGGCTCAGGGGAACATGAGTGGCACAGGCTCAGAGGAGCATGAGTGACATAGGTTCAGAGGAGCACAAGTGATACAGGCTCAGAGGAGCATGAGTGGCACAGGCTCAGGGGAGCATGAGTGATACAGGCTCAGGGGAGCACGAGTGGCACAGGCTCAGGGGAGCACAAGTGGCACAGGCTCAGAGGAGCACAAGTGGCACAGGCTCAGGGGAGCATGAGTGACACAGGCTCAGAGTGACACAGGCTCAGAGGAGCACATGTTCAGATAGAGCACGAGTGACACAGGCTCAGGGGAGCACGAGTGACACAGGCTCAGAGGAGCACATGTTCAGAGGGAGCATGAGTGACACAGGCTCAGGGGAGTACAAGTGACACAGGCTCAGGGGAGCACGAGTGACACAGGCTCAGAGGAGCACATGTTCAGAGGGAGCATGAGTGACACAGGCTCAGGGGAGTACAAGTGACACAGGCTCAGGGGAGCACGAGTGATACAGGCTCAGGGAAGCATGAGTGGCACAGGCTCAGGGAAGCATGAGTGGCACAGGCTCAGGGGAACACGAGTGATACAGGCTCAGGGAAGCATGCGTGGCACAGGCTCAGGGGAGCACGAGTGACACAGGCTCAGAGGGGCACGAGTGACGCAGGCTCAGGGGAGCACGAGTGACGCAGGCTCAGGGGAGCACGAGTGACACAGGCTCAGGGGAGGACGAGTGACACAGGCTCAGAGGAGCACGAGTGACACAGGCTCAGGGGAGCACGAGTGACACACAGACTGGAAACACAGTCAAGAAACACAGGCACATTTTCTTTGATTACTAATCAAAATAGTTCATGAATAGAATATCATGAGGTGCAGCGGTGCTCAGAGATGTATTCACCAAATGCAATGAATGTTTAATGATGATGGAGGAGGTTGTTGTTATGGGGGGAGGAGTGGGGTGAGGGGGGTGGGGGTTATATGGGGACCTCATATTTTAAATGTAACGTTAAAAAAATAAAAGAAACACAGGCAGGGAAGCGGATTTGGCCTAACAGATAGAGCATCCGCCTACCACATGGGAGGTGCAGGGTTCAAACCCAGGGCCTGCTAACCCATGTGATGAGATGGCCCACATGTAGTGCTGCTGCACACAAGGAGCGCTGTGCCATGCAGGGGTGTCCCCTGTGTAGGGGAGTCCCACACGCAAGGAGTGCGCCTCGTAAGGAGAGCTGCCCTGAGCGAAAAAAGTGGAACAAGCCCAGGAGTTGTACCACACACATGGAGAGCTGATGCAGCAAGATGATGCTACAAAAAGAGACACAGATTCCCGGTGCTGCTGACAAGAATATAAGCGGACACAGAAGAACACACAGTGAATAGAGACAGGGAGCAGACAACTGGTGGGGGGGGGGGAGGAGAGGGAAAAAAAAAAAAAAGAAACGGGGCAAGTGGCCAGGGACCTGCTGGATCTCACTGTTTAAAAATGGGGAGGAAAAAAAAAAACAAACACAAAAAAACAATAGGGTATGCACATTGGGTTGTTCAGGAAAAAATAAAATAGAATGGATTGTGTTTGTTTAGTTTGTGGGAAAAAAAGCCTGACATGAAAATCTTTAAATGCATGGGAACCTTTTTTTCATAATTATTATTTTTGTATTGGAGAAGTTTTACTTTTTCAGAAAATGTATTGGAGAAGTTTTACTTTTTCAGAAATACCATGCAGAAAATAGTTTCCCTATACCTCTTATTATTAACACTTTACACTGGTGTGCTACTTTGTTACAAAGGATGGAAGAGTTTTATTATAATTGTACTATCAACTATACTTTAGGACATTTGATTTCCCTCTCTGTTAAGGTATAGTCCCTGTATTGTTTTTATTCAAGTTTTAGTCTAGTAGCATGTCCACATCCTCTTCACCATATTCAACTCTATAACCCAGGGGTGTCCCTCATCAGCAAAGCCTTTTACTGGGCAGTGGGATTGGGGTGCAGGGGAGGGGAGGAGGACAACTACCCTTGCCATGAGCAGCGACTTTTGCACTGTGTTTTTGTGGGAATGCCACTGGACAGGGAGGTTTGGTGGCCTTACCAGGATCCCAGGACGCAGTTGTGCATCGATGCTGGGATGTCCTCTCCAGACCTGCCAAGGTTTGCTGGACCAATGGGAAAAGGTGCCTTGGGTTGGATGGAACTTGTGCATCGATGCTGGGATGGGTCCTCTCCAGACCTGCCAAGATTTGCTGGACCAATGGGAAAAGGTGGCCTTGGGGTTGGATGGAACTTGTGCATCGATGCTGGGATGTCCTCTTCCAGACCCTGCCAAGATTTGCTGGACCAATGGGAAAAGGTGGCCTTGGGTTGGATGGAACTTGTGCATTCGATGCTGGGATGTCCTCTCCAGACCTGCCAAGGTTTGCTAGACCAATGGGAAAAGGTGGCCTTGGGTTGGATGGATCTTTGGTGCCCAAGTCCTTAGGAAGCCCCCACCCAAAGGTAACTTGCTCTCAGCAGTTACCAGCTTCAGGCATGAGGAGAAACTCCCCAAGGAAGGTCAGGTCTGAAAGAAGAAGAGTTTCCCATCTGGAGACCCGAATATTTACCCATAGGAAGAACGTAATTACGTCCACCTTGATCCCGTTGGTACGCTGTGCCAGGAACCTTTTTGCTTTGCTTTGCACAAACTCATCCTACAAGGAAGGATGGACACCATGGGAGGAAGAGAAAATCATTATTGAATTGACAGGAAAGACAAACCATGAAAGCCCCAACAATTAACATGTCCTGCTCAGGATGTGGCATTCTGTCTCAAGAGTCCTCCTTCACAAAACTGTCTGCAGGACTGCTCAGGTCTTGTGGAAACCGTCAAGGAACGCTGAGCGTTCGGGCCTCTTTGTTCCCGTTCAGTTGCAGGAGAAGTCTTTGGGGAGCACTGCAGCCCGAGTGTTTCAGGAGCACTGTGATCCAAGTCTTTGGGGAGCACTGGTTCCTGAGGTTTTGGGAAGCAATGAGAATTGAGTCTTTAGGGAATATGTACACCTGACTCTTTAAGGGGGCACTTAAGAAACCAAATCTTTGGGAACTGCTGAGACCCAAGTCTTTGGGGAGCACTAAGATTTGAGTATTTAGGGAGCTCTGAGTTTTTGGGAAGCAATGAGACTTGATTCTTTGGGAAGCCCTGTGACCCAAGTCTTTGGGAAACCACTGGGACCCAAGTTTTGGGGGAGCAAATGAGGTTTCAGTCTTTGGGGAGCACTGAGAACCGAGTTTTTGGGAACTGTTTTGGGGGAGCACTGAGACTTGAGTCTTTGGGGAGCACTGGAACTCAAGTTTTGGGGTGAGCAATGAGACATGTCTTTGGGGAGCACTCGAGACCTGAGTCTTTGGTAACCATTATGATCTGAGTTTTGGGGAGCACTGATACTTGAGTCTTTGGGACCCACTGGGATCCGAGTTTTGGGGGAGCAATGAGACTTCAGTCTTTGGGGAGCACTGAGACCCGAGTTTTTGGGAACTGTTATGACCTGAGTTTTGGGGGGAGCACTGAGACTTGATTCTTTGGGAAATCCTGTGACCCAAGTCTTTGGGAACCACTGGGACCCAAGTTTTGGGGGGAGCAATGAGATTTCAGTCTTTGGGGGAGCACTGAGACCTGAGTTTTTGGGAACCGTTTTGGGGGAGCACTGAGACTTGAGTCTTTGGGGAGCACTGGAACCCAAGTTTTGGGGGAGCAATGAGACGTAAGTCTTTGGGGAGTACTCAGACCTGAGTCTTTGGGAACCATTATGATCTGAGTTTTGGGGACGCACTAGATACTTGAGTCTTTGGGACCCCACTGATATATTTCAGTCTTTGGGACCCACTGGGACCCGAGTTTTGGGGGGAGCAATGAGACTTCAGTCTTTTGGGGAGCACTAAGACCTGGAGCTTTGAGAACCACTGAGTTTTGGGGAGCACTGAGACTTGAGTCTTTGGGGAGCGCTGTGTCCTGAGTCTTTGGGGGGGCCCACGGCCCGAGTCTCTGGGGAAAGCATGCGCCCCTCATTGCCCGCCGCCAAAACCGCTGACCTGTGTCTGCCCTCTGCCCTGTCTCCTCTCTCTGAGCCTCCCCTCATCTCAGGGAGGACAACTGCTCGTCGGGGTAGCAACGTGCAGGCAATCTTCGGCCCGACAAACCTGCGTGTTAATTTGAAGACACTGGAGTGCTTCCCCCGATTAACCTTTCCACGGGAACACCCCAGATTCCCAGAGGACAGCCAAATTGCAGGGCACTTTTCCCGGCCCGCTCCGGCGGGGCGTCTTCCTGGCCTCCTCCGGCTGGAGGGGAAATTCGAGCTCCCCTCGCATTTCGACCTGCTGCGTATTTTGATGTCTTAATGGAGGAAACACGAGGACTTCCCAGGATAAACACAGCAACGAACCGTACATCAAAGCACGTCAGAACAGAGACGGGAAAAAAGCGCAGAAGGCTTGACACGGAGCCTCAGTGTGAGGGGAATCTGCAGGAAATACCTTACCAGGGTCGCGGTTTGGAAGTTTCTGTGCCACGGGCCCAGCTGCTAAATCCCCGTGCTCTGGACGTCAGCTGGGGCCGGGTGTGCTCGCTCTCAACTCCCTGATGTGTTGGGGGGTGTTTCGGGGGGATGGCGAGGGCTGGGAAGTCATGGGGATTCCGTGCCAACTCCCAGGGCTGGTGCAAACTAAAGGAAAGGACAGGAGGGGCTCAGGGCCACCCAGGGACCCGGAGAACTGGCTCCCAAGACCCCAGGCCACCCCACAGAGAAGTAGCCGGGCACACCCACCCCAGCAGGACCTCCCGCCTGTCTGGGGCTCACCGCACCCTGAGGCTTCACCCTGAGGGCAAGGAGGCTACTTGAGTTTTTGCCTCCTGCAAAATGTGTGTGTGTGTGTGTGAGAGAGAGAGTGAGAGAGAGAGAGAGAAAGAGAGGGAGAGAGAAAGAGAAAGAGAGAGAGAGAGGGAGGGAAGGAGGGAGGGAGGGAGGGAGAGAGGTAGGGAGGAAAGAAAAACAGAAGGAAGGAAGGAGAGAGAGACACAGAGAGACAGAGACACTCAGAGAGAAATAGGGAGAGAGAGACAGAGGGGTGAGAGAGAGAGAGAAAGAGAGGGAGAGAGAAAGAGAAAGAGAGAGAGAGAGGAAGGGAGAGATACAGAGAGGTAGGGAGGAAAGAAAAACAGAAGGAAGGAAGGAGAGAGAGACACAGAGAGACAGAGACACACAGAGAGAAGTAGGGAGAGAGAGACAGAGGGGTGAGAGAGAGAGAAAGGAGAGAGCCAAAGACAGAGATGGGGAATGAAAAAGATACAGAGAGAGCAGACAGATGGGGGGGGGAGAGAAGGATGGAGAAGGAAAGAGAGAGAGAGAGAGAGAGACAGAGAGAGAGAGAAGCCAAGAGAGAGGGAGAGACAGAGAGAGATACAGAGAGGTAGGGAGAGAGGGAGAAACAGAGAGAGGGAAGGAAGGAGAGAGAGACAGAGACACAGAGAGAGAAGTAGGGGGAGAGGGAGAGAGGGGAGAGAATCAAAGACAGAGATGGAGAATGAAAAAGATACGGAGAGAGCAGACAGATGAAAGGAGGAGAGAGAGAGTAGCCAAGAGAGAGGGAGAGATGGAGAGGTAGGGAGGGAGGGAGAAACAGAGAGGGAAGGAAGGAGAGAGAGACACAGAGAGACAGAGACACAGAAAGAGAAGTAGGGAGAGAGATGGGAGAGAGAGAGAGAGATGGAGAGAGAGCGAGAGAGAGGGAGCGTGCACCATCAGGTTCTCATTTTCTCACCTGCACCTTCCTGTGAATTTGGGCCAGGGGATGCTAGAGGAGATCACCCCCCCCCCCGTGGGCCAGAGCTCACTTCCCCTTCCCGCTCCTTCCCCCTCCCTCCTTTTCTATCGCTCTCTCCCTCCCTCCTCCTCCTTTCCCTCTCTCTCTCTCCTTCATCTGTCTCCTCCCTCTGTATCTTTTTCTCTCCCCTCCTCTGTCTTTTACTTTCTCCTTCTCTCCCTCCTCCTCTCTCCTTCTCTCTCTCCTTCACCTGTCTGCTTTCTCTGCATCTTTTTCATTTCCCTTCTCTGTCTTTGGCTCGCTCCTTCTCTCTCTCTCTTCCGCTCTGTCTCTCCCTACTTCCTTCTCTGTGTCTCCGTCTCTCTCTGTCTCTCTCTCCTCCCTTCCCTCTCTTGGTTTCTCTCTCTGCCTCTCCCTCTCTCTTGGCTTCTCTCTCTTTTTGTCTCTCTCTTTCCCTCTCCCTCCTTCTCTCTCCCTCTCTCCCTCTTTCTTTCACCTGTCTCCTCCCTCTGTATCTTTTCCCCTCCCCTGCTCTGTCTTTGGCTTTCTCCTTCTCTCCCTCCTTCTCTCTCTTCTCTTTCTCTCCTTCACCTCTCTCCTCTCTGGATCTTTTTCATTCGCCTTCTCTGTCTCTCTCCATCTCTCTCTCCTTACTTCTCTCACTCTCTCCATCTCTCTCCCTACTTCTCTGGGTCTCTGTCTCCCTCCTTCCTTCCCTCTCTGTTTCTCTCTGCCTCCCTCCCTCTCTGTATCTCTCTCCCTCCCTCCCCCCTCCTCTCTTTCTCTCCCCTCTCTCCCCACTTCTTTCTCTGTCTGTCTCTCTGTCTCTCTCCTTCCTTCCCTCTCTCTCCCTCCCTCCCCCTTCCCCTCTTTCTCTCCCTGCCTGCCTGTCTGTATCTCTCTATGCTTCTCTCTCTCTCTCTCTCCCCTCCCCTGCCTTTGCCTCTTTCCCTCTCTGTTCCTTTCTCTCCCCTCCCCCTGTGTCATTTTCTGAGTGTACTCAGGGGCCCCTGCGTGCTCGCACACACAGCTGAACCCTGCTGGCTTTCGGCTCCGGCTGGTGTTTGACCAGCAGGCATGGAACGTGAGAATCACAGCTGATCTCAGGACCCTCCTCGACTGGCCTCAGTTTCCCCTCAGGAGGTGGTCCATTCAGGACCCAGAGGTCAGCTGTGAGTTAAGTGTGTCTCCTTTGAAGAGCGTGGGGTGATATTTGATTAACAAACAAGATCCTGACGTCGACTTCCCACTGGGTTTAACAAGACATGTTCAGAAAGCAAAAACGGAGAAAAATGTGTCCCCAGCAACCCTGCACTAAAAAATATAGGAGGGAAGAAAATGGCCCAAAGAGAGTCTTAAAACTCTTGAAGGAATAAA
The DNA here is from genome assembly GCF_030445035.2 of Dasypus novemcinctus. Classification (NCBI taxonomy): domain Eukaryota; kingdom Metazoa; phylum Chordata; class Mammalia; order Cingulata; family Dasypodidae; genus Dasypus; species Dasypus novemcinctus. The sequence goes on along the minus strand of NC_080704.1, from coordinate 880,019 downwards.
TAGTGAGGAAAGTGCAAATAATATGGATAATTGTAAATAAATACTGATGGCATAAAACAATAATGCAAGAAGTTTAAAACAGAGAGAGAATTAGAATATGTGACAACAATGGACGAAGACAATGGAGTTAAATGATCTAAGGTAATTGTGTTATCTGGAAAGAGAGTAAAGGTTACTGCTGGTAGGCTTTGAAAAGTCAAAGGAACATGTCATCTATCTAGGTCAGACTACACAAAAATTGGGAAAGAATATACAACTCTAAAATTAAAGGTGATGGTGGTGGTGAGAGTAAAAAAAAAACACAACAAAGATATAAACCTCAAATACTTCAAAAGAAGGAAAGAAAAGAAATGGAAAGACCTAAAACTAGTAGGACAGGCAGAAAGCACATAGCAATGTGGCAGCTTTTAGGTCACATATATCAAAATTATACTGATTGCAAATGAACTAACTGCTCCAGTTACGGGATATAGCACACACAAAGACACACACACACACACAACTGAATTATATTCTCCTTCCCAGAAACACATTTGTTTATTTATTTTAATGGTATTTTTTGAAGATACATAGATCACAAAAAAATGTTACATTAAAAAATATAAGAGGTCCCATATACCCACACCCCACCCCACCCACACTCCTCCCACATCAACAACCTCTTTCATCATTCACATTCATTGCATTTGGTGAGTACATTTTGGAGCACTGCTGCACCGCATGGATTATAGTTTCCATTGTAGTTGACACTCTCCCCAGTGCATTCAGTGGGTTATGACAGGATATATACTGTCCAGCATCTGTCCCTGCAATATCATTTAGGACCATTCCAAGTCCCAAAAATGCCCCCACATCACATCTCTCCTTCCCTCTCCCTGCCCTCAGCAACTCCCGTGGCCACTGTCTCCAGATCAATGAGAGGGGGCTTAGATCCCACATGGCTGATGGATGCTATTCTCCTGCTTGCCCTTGTAGGCACTCTTGGCTCCCTGGTGTGGTGGTTGACCATCTTCACGCCCCTGTTAACTGATCTGGGTTTGTCCAACAAACTGGAGAGTAGGAGCTGCAACTCTGCTGAGTCTCAGGGCCCAGCTGGCACATGGACAGTCCAGAAATTCAAGTCTCCTGACCATATACCAACCTCAGAGCCAACCACAGGTTCAGTAAAAGTGACAGAAGAGGCATGTGTAGAAAGGTCACAGCTGAGTCCAACTCCATCACATTCAGGAAAACAAATTCCCGGGGAGGGCCCACTGGCAAGACACTGAACTCTAGAGCCACCTGCCATGACTGTAGAACCTGTGTGTCTCTGTAGCCTTCAAGAGCACCAGTCCCTGGGGTTGTATCTACTTTTACTGTCTCTGGGATCTTGCTGACAGGTGTGTAAGTGCAACACCTCTGATGACCTCCCAACTCTTTTTTTGAAGTCTCTTAGCCATATAAATTCATTTGTCTTTACCATTTCCCCCTTTTTTACTTTTTTCCTAGTTGCATCACCAGTTAGTCATTGCTAGAGACACATTTAAATGTTACTGAACGGTTGAAAGCAAATGAGTGAAAATGAGAAGCTATGCGAATGCTAACCGAAAAAAGTGGCTGTAGGTACATTAAGATTGTGATCAGTAATGGAAGAAAATGTGGCCTTGGTGTGGAAAAAGTGGCCATGGTGGCTGCTGGGGGTAGGGAATGGGAGGAAGAGCTGAGATGTGGTGGCAATTTCTGGACTTGGAGTTGTCCTGGGTGGTGCTGCAGGGACAGTTACCAGACATTGTATGTCCTCCCATGGCCCACTGGGTGGACTGGGGGAGAATGTGGGCTATGATGTGGACCATTGACCATGAGGTGCAGCGGTGCTCAGAGATGTATTCACCAAGTGCAATGAATGTCTCATGATGATGGAGGAGGTTGTTGTTATGGGGGAGGAGTGGGGTGAGGGGGGTGGGGGTATATGGGGACCTCATCTTTTTTTAATGTAACATTAAAAAATAAATAAAGACCCAAAAAAAGAATCTTAAAGTCATTAGGTTAGCAGAATAAATGTGGAAAATCATGTAATTATGTCAGCAGAAAGTCAATATTCCCCCATGATATAAATAATAAATAAACAGATAAATAAATACCTTAACAATGTAGGAATATAAGGGACTTTCCTTAAGCCCATCAAAGGTATTCAAAAAGACCTACAGCAAATGCTGCACTTAGTGGTGAAGGCCGGAAGCGCTCCCTTTTACAGAAGGATACTACTGTTTTTAATTGTAGTTAGTGTGGTATTGGAGGTCTTAACCAGTGGCTGAAAAACTAAGCTCATTAGAAAAGAAGAAATAAAATTATTTCTGTTATACATGACTTGAATATGTATGTAAAATTTGAATAATTACAGAGAACTTATTAGAACTAATCAATACATTTAGCAAGACCATTGAAAACAAAACCAATTTTGAAAAAAATCAGTATTGAAAAATATATCATTTATAATAACATAAAAACTAATGTATCTGAACAAATCTAACAACAGTATGCAAGCTCTTCACTCAGAAAACTATAAAATACTGTTGAGAGAGAAACAGAAATATCTCAGTAATGGTGGTCTATGGCATACTCAGGGATCAGAAGACTCCATAGTACAAAGCTGCCTGTTTCCCCCCAAAATGATCTATAGCTTCAATACAATTCCAGTAAGAATCATAGCAGGTTTCTCTGTGGAACTTGTTGAGACAATTCAAAAATTTAGATGAAAATGCAAAAGGTCAAAAAAGCCGGGGTGCTCTTGAAGAAGGGAAAAGACATGCTTTACCCATTCTTGAGGCTTAGGATGAGAAGAAGTGATGGAAGCTGCGCAGTAGTGCATGCAGTCAGGCAATGAGACCGAAGAGGAAGCTCAGGAGGATGGCTACACGCACGTGTAGATTTTGACAAAGCAGGCATGCAAACAGTGGTGAAAGATGCTCTAAAAAGCCAATGGAAAAATGGGAGAAAAAGTCAGTAGAACTGGGGGAAAATGCAAAAAACATAAGGAGGTTAAAACCCTTAACCTTCCCCAACATAGCATTTGTAAAAAATAATTCCAGGTGAACTGTGGATCCAAACATGAAGCAAAACAAACAAATGAGAGACGGTAGTAGGAGCACATCTTTGGGACCCTGAGGTTGGGGGAAATGCAAAGAACTAGAACTTTTTGTCAAAGTAACAAGGCAGGCAACAAAAATGAAATTTCTATCCATTACATAAAAAGAAACTGCACATAATAGTTATTTCAAGGGGAAAACTCAAGAAAATCAGTGCATACCTTCCCACTACACAGAGGGTACAAAGTAAAAATGCAAAAGTTAATATTTTTTTATTGTCAAAATAGAGGTGGCAAGAAAATGTAAGGAAATATCCTATTCACAATACCAGAAATAAAACTGAAAACTTAAAGAGGCATATAATTTAAAACGTTCATCACAAGGAACATTACACAATGTCACTGATGGTCTTGAGCGAATATGAAGCATAGAGTATCATCCAGAATAGAAGGATCTGTTGTGAAGTGGTCAGTTATACCCAACTTGCTTTATGAGGTCAAAGAAATTTTAATTAAAATTCCAGGAATGGTTTTTCAGGAAGTGAGTCTATATTTATCTAAGAGGATAGTTCTGTAGCTATGGTAATGAAGAAGAAGGAAGAAAAAAGAAGAAGGAGGAGGAGGAGGTGAAAGAGGAGGAGGAGAAGGAGATGGAGAAAAAGGAGAAGAAGGAGGAGGAGAAGGAGATGGAGGAAGAGAAGGAGATGGAGAAGGAGGAGGAGAAGAAGAAGGAGGAGAAGGAGGAAGAGATGGAGAAGATGGAGGAGAAAGAGGGGGAGGAGAAGAAGGAGGGAGAGGGGGAGGAGGAGAAGGGGGAGGAGGGAAGCTGACATTTCAAATTTTGGGCAAAAAATTTTAAAATAGAATAGCTGGTTGAATAATTAGAAAAGAACAAAATTAAACTGTAAAGCAACTAGAAGTAATACAGCTGAATGTTATTTTTTATTATTCTAGATAAGGAAGAATGTCCTAAATGTAAAAACAAATGAAAAACAATAAAACAAAATATTGGAGTATTGCACTACATAAACATCTGAAATCTCAGTCAATTAGAAAAGCAAATTAAAAGGCAAATGACAACCTTGGGAAAAACACAAGTCTATCATATAAAGAGCTCTTACAAATTAATAAGGGAAAGTGAAACACTGCTATAGAATATAAGTAAAGGAAGCGAAAAGCTATCTCAGAAAAGATGAAATGCAAACTGCCAGTGAATATATAGGGGGCCAATTCCTTAGTAAGAAACAAACTTAAAATCACAGGACCCAGTAGGGTTGGACTCATTCTCCAGATCTAACATCCAGTGTTCCCATTGTGTTAACACAGGTGCAGGCTTCCTAAGGGTCTTTTCCCCTGGTTTTCTTCCCAGCACTTGCCCTGACCTGAGACCAACCTGTATGTGAGCTGACCTGCCTACTTGCAGCCTCTGGAGACTGGGTTCACTCTGTCACCTGCTGTCCATTCGCAGCCTCTGGAGGCAGAGTTCACACCGTCACCTGCTATCCATTTGCAGTCGACATCTGGAGGCTGAGTTCACACCATTATCTGCTGCCTGTTTGCAGGCTTTGGAGGCTGAGTTCACACCATCACCTGCTGCCCATTTGCAGTTGACATCTGGAGGCTGAGTTCACACTGTCACCTGCTGCCCATTTGCAGCCTCTGGAGGCTGAGTTCACACCGTCACCTGCTGCCCATTTGCAGCCTCTGGAGGCTGAGTTCACACCGTCACCTGCTGCCCATTTGCAGTCAACATCTAGAGGCTGAGTTCACACCATCACCTGCTGCCCATTTGCAGCCTCTGGAGGCTGAGTTCCCTTCATTACCTGCTGCCCATTCGCAGCCTCTGGAGTCTGAGTTCACACCATCACCTGCTGCCCATTTGCAGCCTCTGGAGGCAGAGTTCACACCGTCACCTGCTGCCCATTTGCAGCCTCTGGAGGCTGAGTTCACACTGTCACCTGCTGGCCATTCGCAGCCTCTGGAGGCTCAGTTCACACCGTCACCTGCTGCCCATTCGCAGCCTCTGGAGGTTGAGTTCACACCATCACCTGCTGCCCATTTGCTGCCTCTGGAGGCTGAGTTCACCCCATCACATGCTGCCCATTTGCAGCCTCTGGAGGCTGAATTCACACTGTCATTTACTGGCCATTTGCAGCCTCTGGAGTCTGAGTTCACACCTTTACCTGCTGCCCATTTGCAGTCAACATCTGGAGGCTGAGTTTGCACCATTATCTGCTGCTTGCTTGCAGCCTCTGGAGGCTGAGTTGACACCGTCACCTGCTGCCCTTTTGCAGCCAATGTCTGGAGGCTGTGTTCACATCCTCACCTGTCTTGTGAAGGGCTAACTGCATCCCAGGTGCTCAATAGATGTTATGGAATGATGGAGGTAGCCTCTTCCCCAGAGCGAGGTCCAGGAAGAGTCCTGGGAAGCTACAGGGAGGTCTCCACCAAGGGCAGACAGTGGATAGGGAGGCTGCGTCTCCACTTAGGTGTGCTGCCTGCAGATTATAGGTGATGTTCCCCTCCAACTGTCAGATAAAATCCAAGGCAGGTGTAGTGGTGAGCACAGGTGTTCTAAGCTCCCCATCCTAAAAACATAGGAGCAAGGATTCCCCTCGTGGGACGCCCGACCTGTGAATCAGTCCTCAACCACCACGGGTGTCAACCAGTGTTTAAAAGGATCCAGATGCTGTGCTGAGCCTCACCTGTGTGACCCCACGCATTAGGAGCTGTGCTTGCCACTCCTTAGAGCTGTGGTCCTCCCGGTCCTTCCCCAGCCAAACGGGGGACCCGCGCTGAGGTCGCCTGTGACCGAAGCCCCTTAGAGGACCTGAATCTCTGGACTGACCATGGGATAGCCAGGCCCTGAGCCTCAGCAGACTTGCAGATCCTATGCTCTGGTTTATTGGACTTACCCCACTCAGCTAACATGGAGGTGAAGAAGGTCAACCACCACACCAGGGAGCCAAGAGTGCCTACAACTGAAAGCAGGAGGACTGCATCCAATATCCATGTGGGATCTAAGCCCCCTCTTGATATAGATGTGGAGTGGACACAACCATTCCAAGGTCCACAGGATGGAGGAATAGAGTATGGATTAGAGTGGACTTACTGATATTCTATTCATGAACTATTGTGATTAGCAGTCGAAGAAAATGTGGCATTGGTGTGGAGAAAGTGGCCATGGTGGCTGCTGGGGGTAGGGAGTGGGAGGAAGAGATGAGATGTGGGGGCATTTTCGGGACTTGGCGTTGTCCTGGGTGGAGCTGCAGGGACAGTTACCGGACATTGTATGTCCTCCCAAGGCCCACTGGGTGGACTGTGGGAGAGTGTGGGCTATGGTGTGGACCATTGACCATGAGGTGCAGCGGTGCTCAGAGATGTATTCAGCAAATGCAATGAATGTCTCATGATGATGGAGGAGGTTGTTGTTACGGGGGGAGGAGTCAGGGGAGGGGGGTGGGGGGTATATGGGGGCCTCATATTTTTTAATGTAACATTAAAAAAATAAAGACAAAAAAAAAAAAAAAGAAATCCCCTTAGAGCAGCCCAGCTAAGTAAAGAGCAAATTAGGTGTCTCTTTCCCTGCCCAGGACTGACAAGGGAGCTGGCTGAAGGCTGCGCGGTGAATCTCCGGTGGCCGCATCCCCAGCCTTCCTGCTCATTGAATCTACCGCTATTGGGCCAGCCCTGTGCATCCTCACCTCCCAAGCCCAGTCCGATGGCCCAGCACCCCTCACGAGCATTCTTGGCTGGAGGAAAGGAGCTGCATCCTCTCCTTCCCACCTGGACATCCACACCTGCCCTTGCTCAGGACACACCTGGCTGTCCTCCACCTTTCAGCACGATCCTTTGCACTTTTCACGGGTTCCGGTCTCTTCCCTACTTATTTTCCTTTTTCATGCTGCATTCGAATCACCTCTGCACAGGAAACAACCCCCAGACCATCTAAGTGTGTGCTAGAGGGGTCGTGTGAAAATTCAACCGGGCATCCCCAACCCCATGTCCAAGCCTTTGGAAAATCCAGTGTGCCGAGGCGTCCTCATTACGTCAAAAAGGAATTGATGTTCCTGTTACTACAAAGAGGATGAGGATCCAGTGCCTCATCCTCCAGAGAAGAAACCCTGCTCCATTCTGTGCAACCTGCTGCAAGGGCCAGCGTCTCTCAAAATGCCCTAAAACAGCCTGCCCGGGACCCTCCCTTCTCCCTGGCCAGCCCTCCCAAGTCTGGGACGTCTGCTGGAAATAACGCTCGTCATCATAGCACGCGGCTTAAAGACCTCTCCGTGTTATTTTTTGAACACTGGAAGTTCATAATAAATATCATCTTTGTTTCCTAATTTTTTTACCAACTTGATTTAAGTGGTGCTGACAGCTCCGATCCGATCCGCCAATCCAACCTGACAGCCCGGCTGCGCGTCTCTGCATACAAACCCTCAATTATGCATAATCCAATGTTTTCTGGGTTTTAATTGAATCACCAGTCTCAAACTTGTTATTTTTAATTTACAACATTTGATTTCTGACACCGGCCCCTCTACGTCATAAATTATGCAGGCGAGAGCCTTAGTTGTGTGGGTGATTAAAAAAAACCTAATTAGGCATGATTAAAAAAAAAAACGAAAGAGAGACCTCGTAAATGTGCGCGTGTTGCCGTGTCCTGGAAGGCTTATTTTGCTGGAAATGCCTCGTTTTCTTTCTAAGAGATTAGGTTCAGTTTCGTACAATGTGATTGGTTTTGACAGAAATGAAAGAAAATGTGGAGTTTTTTCTCTTCCTGAATATATACCAGAAATTGCATTACATGGCCCGTTGATGTGAATTTCTCCCACAGCTCATTGAATATAATTTTGTTAAGTGGGCAGGAAAATGAATATGAAGAAAGCGGAATGTAAGCCAGCATTTTCTTTGGCACAAGGAGCAAGGTCGAGAGGGGTCCGTGCAGCACAGAGAAACGACAATTAGAGTTATTGCCCTTTCAAGCTACAGCTAATGACAGCAGCCAGGGAAAGTACCGGGAAAGCGGAACTTTAAAAATGGGGTGGGGGGACTCCAGCTAGCAGAGAAATGACTTGGGCTAAGTTTGACAGAGCTGCAAGAGGCTGGAGAGGCGAGCGGAGAATTTTCCCCTCAAGTATGAGAAATTGTAAAGAGGCGACTCGCCGCTGTCACAAACCTGTGAATATCTGTGGCTCTCGTTGCTCAATGCGCTAAAACAGTCTTACATTCGTTCAATTGGAAGGGAACGTCCCACGTTGCTTTTCTCTTTTGAGCCCCCAAAACAAACTGGGAACAGGCAAACGCAGGGAAATCTGGAGCCACGCAGTGCTTGCAGCTGCCACATGCACGTGAGTCTGCAGTCACAGAGAAGTCTCCCCCTGCCCAAGCCCCTGTTAACTTCTAATCCACTTTCTGTCTCTATGCATCTGCCTCGTCTAGATACATCACAGAAGTGACATTGCACAATATCCCTGCTCTTGGGTCTAGTTCCACACACGGGGCATGATTGCGTCTCCAAGGCTCATCTCCGCATCATAGTGGGAGTCAGAGCTCCATCCCTTCTTACGGCTGGATGACATTCCATTGCATGGCTGGGGCACAGAGGCGTGGCATGACACGGATCGAGGATGCGCTTCCTTTTCCAGAAGAAGTGAGGCAAAGCTGCAACCCCTTGTTGTAAACAAATGGAGCCCACAGGCATGGATTCGGCCCACTGCGTGGACCAGCCATCATCAGTCAAACATCCAGTCTCAGGAAGTATGGTTGAGTGAGGGAGAATTAGCCACTGTGATAAAGCATGGGATGCATCTGGGTCTACTAGGGCTATGTTAAAAACTGCTACAAACCAGGTGCCTTGAGAAAGACAACTGAGGGAGTGCTGAGTTCCCGGCCAGGAGAGCTCTATCGCATTCCCCAATGGAACAGCAGCAACCCCCCAAGTGCAATGGCAAAGACCAACAAAGAAAGATGGTCCAACAATGAGCCCTTGATACTGATGACTATGCTTATGAGCCTATGTGCCTGAGATATGAACTACGTGTATAGCTGCAGGGTGCCCAAGAGTTACCTCCTGCGAGCCTCCTTGTTGCTCAAATGTGGTCACTCTTTAAGCCAAACGCAGCATGTAAGTGCATCACCTTCTCCCCAGTGTGGGACATGACTCCCAGGGACGAGCCTCCCTGGTGCCAAGGGATTACTACCAAGCATCAGCTAGTGATGTATCTAGGAAAAATGCAGAATGCTTGGAGGGACTTTATTCACACACACCACACACACACACAGCCACAGAAAACGATGCTGAAGGAGCATCCTCTGTGGGATTCCAGGCATTATATTTATGGTTTCAAATCTAAGGTGAAAGCAGCAGGTGGATAAGGCATCAATCCTTATTTAAAAGTGGACGTCTTACAGCCAAAGTAGATACAAGCCCAGGTATTGGTTCTTCTAAGGGCTACAGAGACCCACAGGTTCTATGGTCATGGCAGATGGAGTTCAGTGCCATGTCAGTTGGCCCTACTTTGGAGTTTGTGTTCCTGAGTGTGATGGAGCTGGACTCAGATGTGATCTTTATTCACAAGCCTTTCCTGTTACTTTTACTGGACCTGTGGCTGGTGCTGGGGTTTGATGTATACTCAGAGGACATGAATCTCTGGACTGTCCATGTGACAGACAGGACCTGAACCTCAACAAACTTGCAACTCCTACACTCTGGTTTATTGGACTTACCCCAGCCAGCTAACAGGGAGGTGAAGAAGGTCAACTACCACACCAGGGAGCCAAGAGTGCCTACAACTGCAAACAGAATTGTATCCATCATCCAAGTAGAATCTAAACACCCTCTCAATATAGAGATGGAGTGGACATAAACACTCCAGGGTCCACAGGATGGAGGAATAGAGTATGGATTAGAGTGGACTTACTCATATTCTATTCTGGAACTATTGTGATTAGTAATCAAAAAAAATGTGGCATTGGTGTGGAGAAAGTGGCCATGGTGACTGCTGGGGGTAGGGAGTGGGAGGAAGAGATGAGATGTGGGGGCGTTTTGGGGACTTGGAGTTGTCCTGGGTGGTGCTGCAGGGACAGTTACCAGACATTGTATGCGGCGGCTTGCTCGGTCGGTAGAGGTGGGGTCTGGCTGCGGACGAGGGGTCGGTCCAGCTCTGGACTAGGGGTCGGTCCCGCTTGGGACGAGGGGTCGGTCCCACTTGGGACGAGGGGTCGGTCCGGCAGCAGACGAGGGATCGGTCTCACAAGGGGTTGCGCGGTTCGGCTGACGGGGTCGCCCGGCGAAGCCGGCGACGAAGGGGTCGCCCGGAGAAGCAGGCGACGAAGGGGTCACCCGGAGAAGCAGGCGACGAACTGGGGACAAGGGAGGCCAGGCCCTTGTCGGGGGCTCTCAGGACTGGAGGGCGCACGGCAGAAGAACTACCACGGAGACAAGGTAAACACGCAAGTCCACTTTACTGAGGGAGAGGCAACAGTTTTATAGGGGCTGGGGAAGGCTGATTGGTCGAAGCCACGCCCTGTTCTGATTGGTTGCCGGCGAAAGGTCAGTGGGCGGTACTGGACGGGGGAGGGGTGGTGGTTAGGGATTGGCTGTCGCTGTTGCTGGGGGAAGGGGCAGGGTTTAGGGATTGGTGGCTGCTGTTGCTGGGGTGGAGGGCAGACTTGAGTTTCCCGCCCATGCCCGGCTGTTGCTGCTGTCGGGGGAAGGGAAAAGGGCGGGCTGGATTTTTCCGCCCTGCGCCTGGCTGTTGCTGCTGTCGGGGGAGGGAAAAGGGCAGACTGGATTTTTCCGCCCACGCCAGGCTGTTGCTGCTGTCGGGGGAGGGGAAAAGGGCAGACTGGAATTTTCCGCCCTGCGCCTGCGCAGGGAGAAAGAAGAAGAAGGGTGCCGCCCCACAAGGCATCGGGTGGCGCCATCTGGGAGGAGGGGCGGCCGCGGAAGCATGGCTGCCGAGAAGGGGAGACCCGAGGGCACTCTGCGCCCATGCCGAGCTCCCTTCAGGGGTGGCAGTGAGTCCGACCAGCCACCCTATTACGGGGGCAGCGGAATTAGGCCTACCGCGGCCGCTCCCCTGCCAGGCCAGCAAACCACACTTCAGCCCGAGGGGTGACCGCAATTGTATGTCCTCCCATGGCCCACTGGGTGGACTGTGGGAGAGTGTGGGCTATGGTGTGGACCATTGACCATGAGGTGCAACGGTGCTCAGAGATGTATTCAGCAAATGCAATGAATGTCTCATGATGATGGAGGAGATTGTTGTTATGGGGGGAGGAGTGGAGTGAGGGGTTGGGGGGTATATAGGGACCTCCTATTTTTTTAATGTAACATTAAAAAAAATAAAGACAAAAACAAAGAGACCAAATCTCTTAGGAAGCCTTTGGAGTAGACTCGCCTTCCCAGCTTTCTTGATTTGTAATCAGCCCCCTGATTTCCTCATGATTCCAATTGTAAATTTACATTCTTCTGCATCGTTCATGCCTCATGTCCCATCAAATACTGGCATATTTACTGTTTGTTCCCCCATTATTATTATTTTTTGAATAGTGAAATGGGACTGTATTGTCACTGTATATGGCCTTCCCTTTATTTTTTTTTTTTCTTCTTTATTTTCTTTTAAATGTTACATGCCCTATTTTAGGGATTGTTGAGCCCATATTCAACATGTCTCTTCAAAATTTCCTTCTCCTGTTGATTAATTTGGAATGGTCTGTAAGGAAGAATGAGCCTTTCTCCCCCATGCATTTACATATTTGTTTGTTTATATCAGTATGGACCCAAAGATTTTTATTTTATCTTTGAAGACATCATGTTGCATGAAATAAGCCAGACACAATAGGTAAAATATGGGAACCATTGTGGCTCAGTGGTTGAGCACTGGCTTCCCACAAACGAGGTCCCAGGTTCAATCCCCAGCCCTATTATCTCAAAAAAAGAATATATATATATATATATATATATATATATATATAAATATATTTATTTTTCTTTATTTCTCCTCCCAGCCCTTGTTGTTTGTGCTTACTGTCTCCTCTGTCTGTTGTGTGGTATCTGTGACTGCTTTTCTTTTTTTTAGGAGATACTAGGAAGCAAACCTAGGACCTCCCATGTGAGAGGGAGATGCCCCATCTCTTGAGCCACTTCCACTCCCTGCTAGTTTGTCTCACATTGTGCTTCTTGTTGTGTCTCCTCATTGCACCATCTCGTCGTATCATCTTTTTTGCATCATCTCGTTGTGTCATCTTATTTTGTCAGCTCGCTGCACCAGCCCACCATATCAGCTTGCTGTCTTGCTCATCTCCTTTAGGACTCCCTGGGAATGGAACCCGGGACCTCCTGTGTGGTCCAACTGCTTGAGGCACATCTGCTTCCCTTAATTCATTTATATTTGAAGTAACTACTCATAATGCAGACTTTTATTCTTCCATTTTGCTGTTTTGTCTCTGTAAGTCTTATACCGTTTTGCACCCACAATTATTCTGTTAATGATCTCAGTTACATAAAATAGTTAGAATAAGCAACCTCATAGAGGCAAAATCTAGAATATAGGTTACCAGGAGATGGGGTGGGGATAAGGAATGGGAAGTTAAGGGTTAAAATGTCCAGGGTTCCTATTTGGAATGGTGGAAATATTTTGGTAATGGGTGGAGATGATGGTAGTATATATAGCATTGTAAATGAGATAACAGCACTGGATTATATATCTGAATGTGTTTAAAGAAGGAAATTTTAGGATGTATATGTGTTATTAGAACAAAAATGTTAAGAAACAGCAACAGTAGGACTGTACAACAGAAACAGTGAAGTTTGATGTAATCTATAGGCTACAGTTAGTAGTACAATTTGTTCTGAGGTGTTGGGGCTGGGGATTGAACCTGGGACCTTGTGTGTGGGAAACCGGTGCTCAACCACTGTGCTAAACCGGCTCCCAATAGTATAATTTCAATAACATTGTTTCATTAGGTATAACAAAGTTACCACACTGATGCAAAGTGTTAATAATAGAGAAAACTGTGTATGTGAAAGAGCGCTTCACTTTCCACATGATTTTCCTGTAAACCGACAACTTTTCTAGTAAAAAAAATACATTTTTAAAAATGTCCTTTTTTTCTATTGCTTAATTGGCAATGCTCTGCAAGGAAGAACAAGTCACTCTCCCCATTTATGTATATATTCAGTTGTTTATTTATATCATACGAATCTGTAGATTTTTATTTTACCCTGCGGATCAAATCTAATAAATCACTCTTTCGTCCTCCGCCACCCCCACCAGCCCAATGGACTAAACACCTGTGTGTCTGCAACTCCCTCCTCCGCTTCCTGATTCCAGCAGTGCCTCTCTTCCAAGGATCCCACCTGCTCCCACCAGGAAAATATTGCTATAAGCATCAGGAGCCCTCATCCCTGCCGGTGGGAAGGAACACTGGTGCAGCCACTTTGCAAAACAGTCAGGCAGTTTCTTTCTAAGCTAAATGAAGGTTTACCAAGCGATCCAGCCCTTGTGCTCTCTAGTAGAATTTGGTATTCTACTATAGAACTTTTGTGACTCTAGCAATTGAAGAAAATATAGCATTTATGCGGATAAAGTGGCCCCCGGAGTGGCTGAGGGCAGGGAGAGGGAAGAAGAGGTGTGATGGGGCATTTTCAGGACTTGGAGTTGTCCTAAATGATATTGCAGGGACAGAAGCTGGACATTCTATATCCTGCTATGGCCCACTGGGTGGACTGGGGCAGAGTGTAAACTACAATGTAAACCATTATCCATGTGGTGCAGCAGTGCTCCAAAACGTATTCACCAAATGCAATGAATGTGCCACAATGATAGAAGAGGTTGCTGATGTGAGAGGAGTGGGGAGTGAGAGGAGTGGGGTATATGGGAACCTTTTATATATATATTTTTCTCTCTATTATTTTTTTAAATGTTACATTCAAACCAGCCAAAAGGTTGGGCCCTTTGAAGTTTTCAGCCTGGCCATTGCCACGCTCCTGTGTCAATCTCCACCCCAGCTCCCTGCCCCCACACCGCGTGGGTGGCTTCACCGGAGAGAAAACAGCTCCGTGGAGATTCCGTGGTCTGCTTTCATCATATTAGGAGGGGCAACTCCCAGGCAGAGAAAATCCTGTTACCGCAGTGTTGAGTTTTCCAATCAGTGGGCGAGAAACGCAGCTTCTGGTCCCTCTTGGTGAGAACCCGGAGATGCGGGTCAAGGCTGGACGGCGTCCAGACGCCAGCGAGCTGCCCTTACCTGCAGGTGGAGAGAGGTTTCGGACAGCCCTGGCTGGCCTCGGTTGTTCCAGGACACGCCGCGTTGGTCCTGGACACCCGTCATCCGCCGTCAGCAGACGGTCAGCGATGACACAGAACAGCCATCTCCCAAGACACACCTTGGACACAAGACATTCTACTTCAAACCCCTCCGTGGTGCACAATTTCTGTGAGCAGGAGAGTGAGAATTTTATGCTCCAACCCTCTGTGCAGTTCCTCACAGACTTTAGTATACACATATTTCATGCAAAAAATAAAATAAAATAAAGCAAATGTGCTTATGAGTGAGAGAGCCCAAACCTGAAACTGCAGCTCTGCTTAGCGACCGTGGAAATAATGTCCTGAAAATGCAACCGTCTCCTGAAGTTCAAAGGCTCATCGGGGCTTCGCCGCAGGTGCAGAAAACACCCAACGGTCACTGCTTGAGTTTTCAGAGAACATTGACAGGGCCCCTGTCCTGTCGCCCACGTGTTTCCTCCTGCGCTGATCGCCTGCCCGCGTGCGTGTGTCCCAGAGGCAGAGTTCTCGAGATGATGCAGCCCTGGAGGAGAGTCCACCCGGCTTTTGTAACTGGAGATGAGCAGCGGTCCTTGCAAGGAGAGGCCAGCAGACGCTTTCCCCGCCTTGCAGATTGACAGCCCAATCATCTCGCTGGCCCAAGCAGCTCACAGTAGTTGGTGTATCTCCACCAAGTTGCCGCACTTTCACCTCCTTGCCATCCGCACCGCATACAGGGGAGCCCAAAGAACGGCCCTGTTACTTTTGCCAAGGCGCTCCACGGCGCGCGCAAGGAAGAGCCTCCTTTCGAAGGCCGTGCCTCCTCTCTGGGAGAGGCCTGGCAAAGAGGGCAGAGCCACGTGTCCCCCTGTTTTCCGAGTTTATTTCCCACATGGGCTCAGAAATGCAGGGGAGATGGAAGCCTGCAGTTCAGCCTGGCTTCTGCTTTGGAAAGGTCAGGGCATTGGGCAGCTGCCCCTTCAGAACACAGAAGTGTGTGATGCAGCTCTTTAGGGTAAGCTGTAAAATCCAGCCCAATGAGTAGCCGTGGGATGGAGATCTGGTCCCCTCCTCCCATGACGGGGTGAGCAGAGGAAAACATACGTCGGGGCGGCGGTCTCTTCTGACGGCACCACCCACCTCTTCTGACGCTGTGCTTGGCCGGCTGCAACCCCACTAGGACACTATGCCAATTTTACGCAGAGGAAAATTGCCATAGTGTCGGTGTGTGCTCAGGAGACCTGAATCTCTGGACTGTCCATGTGACAGCCAGGCCCTGAGCCTCAGGAGAGTTGCAGCTCCTACCCTCTGGTTTGTTGGACTTACCCAGGTCAGCTAACAGGGAGGTGAAGAAGGTCAACCACCACACCAGGGAGCCAAGAGTGCCTACAGCTGCAAGCAGGAGAATTGCATCCATCATCCATGTGGGATCTAAGCCCCCTCTCGATATAGAGGTGGAGTGGACATCACCATTCCAGGGTCCACAGGATGGAGGAATAGAGTATGGATTAGAGTGGACTTACTGATATTCTACCATAAAACTATTGTGATTAATAATGGAAGAAAATGTATCATTGATGTGGAGAAAGTGGCCACAGTAGCTGCTGAAGGTAGAGAGAAGGAAGAAGAGATGTGATGTGGGGACATCTTCAGGACTTGTCCTGGGTGGTCCTGCAGGGACAGATGCTGGACATTGTATGTCCTGCCATGGCCCACTGGGTGGACTGGGGGAGAGTGGAAACTACAACGTAAACCACTATCCATGTGGTGCCGCAGTGCTCCAAAATGTATTCAGCAAATGTAATGAATGTGCCACAATGATGGAAGAAGTTGGTGATGTGGAAAGAGTGGGATGAAGGGGGTGGGAGGAATATGGGACCTCTTATATTTTTTAATGTAACAGTTAAAAGAAAAATAAAGGGAGAGAGAAAAAAATGAATAGCCCTGCGATATCCTTCAGGACAACTCCAAGTCCTGAAAATGCCCCCACATCACATCTCTTCTTCCCTCTCCCTGCCCTCTGCAACCAGTGTGGCCACTGTTTCCACATCTATGATACAATTTCTCCCATTGTTCGAGTCACGATTGTTCTATAGTAGAATACCAATAAGTCCACTCTAATCTATAGTTTATTCCTCTGTCCTGTGGACCCTGGGATGGTGATGTCCACTAATGAAAGAGGTTGTTGATGTGGGGTATGTGGGGGGGGTGGGGAGTGGGGTATATAGGAGCCAATGTAGCATTTTGTGTGATCTATGTATCTTTAAAAAAAAAGATAATAAAAAAATTCGCTAAAATACAACCACAACTACAAAATGTCACCGGGATCCCAAGTCTTATCCCCTCCCACTAAATTCGGTCCAAGGAGGCACTTTCTTGGAAAATTCTATCGGAAGGAATTTCCTGTGCCATTAGCCTGTGTGGCTCATTCTTCTCTTTTTACTTCTAAAAGAGGTGCAGGAAAGCAACGGGGAAGACAGACATGTGTTGTTTGGAGGAAGGCAAAGGGATCATGCTTCTGCGTGTGCAAGTGTGCAAGTAAGCGTGCGTGTGTGTGCAGATCTCCCGTCCTGTTCATGGGTCCTTCTCCATCCCTAGATGTTCCTCTCTTTGCAAACCCATTCCCTTTGCAGTTTCTACGAGGACAATTGCTACAAAGCCACCTACCGCCCGTTCCCTCTTTATTATTCAAATGGCGCCCGAGACTGCTGAAAACAATTTTCTCTCCCAGACATTTTCCTCGTGCAATATCATCCCAGCTTTCACGGGGGCGGGGGGTGCAGGGCTTGCAGCATCTTTGTATGAAAGGAGAAGAGTCAAGCGTCTCCCTTCCAGAGTGAAACATCCGTCTCTGTGATTGCCTCGGGGTCCCCCCGCCCTGGAAGGGTTTGCCACCTCGTCTGAACTTAGCTGGTGGGTGATGGAGTCGCTGGGGCGCCGGTCCATTCGTCACCCCCACGAAGCTTTGCAGAGCGTTTGCTTAATGTGTGTTTCATGGCCTGGGTTTTAGGGAACAGGGCAAGTCCTGCTGGATTTGAAACTTGCTGGCTTGCAGAGCTTCCTGCCCCTTGTGGGTTTGGGGGGAAGAGTCCCCATCCTGGCCCCTTGGGCCTCTCAGCCAGATCAGGGTCAGCTGCTAAACCTGCAAGGGCAACGCTGCTGTGAAATTCAGGAATCCGTTTCCCTTCCTTAAGGAACATGGCCACCAGTCAAGACAATTTTTGGGGTGGCCTTGGAATGTCACACAAGAGAAAGTCTTCCGCCCCCGTCTCACCTGAAAAGCATCCTGGAGACCCCCGCCTCCAGGGGCCAGGCCATGATTATTGAAGGCGCAGCTGGATTTTCCAGAACGTGCCATTCCCGAGAAGACGCATCGTGCAATTCTGTCCTACTGTCCCCACCCAACCGCACAGATTCCGACGCCACGCATGCGTTCTCGTCCTTCTTGGTGCTTTCATTTGTTGACAGGGTCTGGCCCTGCCCATGTACTCGTAGGTGGCAGAGCTGACATGTGATGAGATAGCAAACACAATGCAAAAATTCTGACTCTGTGTGGCACACATTTTTGCATTTATTACTCTATTTCCTTTGGTTTCAGCCCACACATATTAATGGCCAACTCTAGAAGCTGAAACCTGGGCTTTCCGTCACCTCCCTGCATTCATTCTCTTCGGTGCCTCTAAAAAAATCATTAAGGGGGAAATATAAAGTGTAGATTTACTACTGACTTTTTTTTTCTTTTTTTCTTTTTTGTCTTTATTTTTTTAATGTTACATTAAAAAAATATGAGGTCCCCATATGCCCTCCACCCTCCTCCCTGACTCTTCCTCCCATAACAATGACCTCCTCAATCATCATGAGACATTCATTGCATTTGGTGCATACATCTCTGAGCACCGCTGCACCTCACCTCCATGTTGCTCAAAGGTGGCCAGTCACAAAGCCAAACTCAGCATGTAAATGCATTGCCTTCCCCCCAGTGTGGGACATGACTCCCACGAATGAGCCTCCCTGGTGCCGAGGGATTACTCCCAAGTACCAGCTGATGATGTAACTAGAAAATGACCTTGAATAAAAGGGTCAACTTGGACCAGCAGAATATCTCAGTCTACATATAATACCAGGAGTTAAAAATGCTTTTGACCTGAATAAAAGGGGGAAATGGAAAGGACAAATGAGTTTATATGACTACTGACGTTTTTAATTTCAACCCAAGACACATGTTGGCCTGGCACAAACTGGGGTAAAATCTCCGTCATCTGCTGTAACTCAAAGAAACGAATCTGGTCATGAAGGAACCTTGCTTGATCCACCAAACGAGAGGGAGGAAGCTATTAACAATGAAGCCAGAATCACGATCTGGAAACCAATTGCTGAAGATGTAAGGTCTTTTTGGGTGGTGGCTGAGGCAGGAAAGATCAGTGAAATATCTGGCAACAAATATTACAAACTTTAAGGAATGGTGACTTCTAGTTGCCTCTTGCTGGAAATAGAAATGTGTGATTCCTGCTTCCAGCTCTAGCTGCAAAAATGAAATTGTTCACGCCAACAGGAACTGGAATCCTGTGGTTTAAGATAGCAGATCTAATAATATAGCCTGTGCATAAATTCAAAATTATCTAATTCTGTATCCAAATGTGCCTAGACTCTAGAAATCCAATTAAGTAACATAGACCCTATAGGCTTTAATTTTCAGAAAGGATGTAGACTGAATGTGTATTCAAAGTGACATCCAGACAGAACGTGGGTGATATATTAATTCAAACTTACCTGAAATGTGGGGGATATGTTCATTCAAAACCTACCTGGTACTCAGACAAACAGTTGACTAACAAAGAAAAGTCGTTTTCTTTCATAAAAGCACCATTTGACTCCCCACCCTTATATCGTCTGTATAAAAAGGACCCAAAGTTCTACTGGGGCTCGGTTTTTTATCAGGACAAGAGTCCGCTGAGCTCGGCCCATTGAAATAAATCAAGTTCCTTCTCAGAGTTCTTGTGTCCTGGTCTTCGATATCACATATACCCAACTTCTCTGATACTGCACTAGAAGAACTGGGCTGACGAGAGCCAATTTTGTTTTAGCCGACAATGAAGGAAGGATGTGATCTAAATGAATTATTTCTTTCCTAAAACTTGCCCCAGCAGCGACTTTCATGACAGGCTCCCATAGAAACGTGCACTCTTTCCTCTGTCTCTGGAAGCTGTTCTCCATAATGGATTTTTGGGAGAAGAGTTTAAATGCATCGAGAGTTCCCAGCTCAACTCACATTCCTCATCTGCCAAAAGACGTGTTCGCCAGAAAGACCTGCCTCAAAGCTTGGAAGTGATCTCTGCGAAATGCAACACAAGATGAAGTTGTTTTTCTACCCCGAGCCTCAGGAAAGGGTGTTCTTAAGTTTACGCCACGTTCCAACCACACACGTACTTCCAAAATGGCACCCAAGTGGTCTTGGGGGAAACTGCTCCTTTGGGATTTAAATTCCTGACTCTCACCTGCAGAGCCTCTCCAGGGGAAATCCTGGCTGGACAGCAAGCCATGCATCTTGCAATGGAGATAGGACAGGACTCTTTTCCCGAGAGCTCTCCCTGGCAAGAGACGAGCCCACGTTTCCAGGGGCCTTATTCCTTGGTGCAGGTGCCTTTTGATGATGCAGATGCTTATTGCTGAAGATGGCTGCAACCTCTAGCAGCTTGGATTGCTCCTACTGGATGGGCGGAGATTTCCAAACGGATCTTTGAGTCTTTTGTAAATTCCCTGAACTTCCAAAAACAGGATAAGAGTGATAGAATATCATTGGGAGTCCTGGGGAATATAAAAGGGGGCTGGATTATTAAAAGGGGGGAGTAGAGGGCAGGAGTTTGGGGGATTTCCTGACTGTGGCCCTAGCTCCAGGGTCCTGAGGCTGGCCCTGTGCCCACCTCCACAATGGTGGAAGGAGGTCATTTCCCCCAAAATGTTCACTCCATTTTAAGTTAGGGATTTCATACCTTGTGCAGGCTTTGAGTTACCATGAAACAGTTGCTTCCTCTGAGTTGGCTTCCAGATGGGATTCAGAGCATGTTCTAGAATATTCCATCTTGCCTCAGCCACTCTGCGTGCAATCAGCTCCCGGGGTGAGCAGCATCCTTCCTTTATGGGCACAATGGCTGTGCACGCTCTGGCCAAACCCCTTAGATAAATAGCTCCAGGGAAAGGCTTATGGGAGCTGCAGGTCGACTTAAGAAAAGAGGCCCAAAATTACAAAATCTAAATGAGGCATGCAGGGAGCATGTCACTAAACTCAGAGGGGACACGGCAATGGAAAGAGACTGCCGCTTCTCCAACAGCAGGTGAAATAGCCTCCGTGAATTTTACAAAGGCATATGTCCCCAGGAGTAGTCTCCATCACAGAACTAGCTTGGACCTTGTGTGAGAGGCCAAGGCACCATCTAATAACTTCACGGAGACAAATTGTCCCCATGTCTAGAGATCAGGACAAGTAAGTAAGAAACCATCTCACATCATTTTCCCAATATCTAGTCTCAAATGGGTCGTTAGCACCCCTTTGTCCCCTCCTTATTCATGTCTTGGGGGTACCTTGCCATATTTGGTAAATATTCATAAACTATTGTGATTAGTAATTGAAGAAAATGTGGCATTGGTGTGGAGAAAGTGGCCATGGTGGCTGCTGGGGGTAGGGAGTGGGAGGAAGAGATGAGATGTGGGGGCATTTTCGGGGGTTGGAGTTGTCCTGGGTGGTGCTGCAGGGACAGTTACCAGACATTGTATGTCCTCCCATGGCCCACTGGGTGGACTGTGGGAGAGTGTGGGCTATGATGTGGACCATTGACCATGAGGTGCAGCGGTGCTCAGAGATGTATTCACCAAGTGCAATGAATGTCTCATGAGGATGGAGGAGGTTGTTGTTATGGGCGGAGGAGTGGGGTGAGGGGGAGGGGGGTCTATGGGGACCTCATATTTTTTGAATGTAATATTAAAAAAATAAAGACAAAAAACTATTAGCTGCTCAGTTGAGTTAGAATTTCAGGTAGATGATTTTTTTTAGTGTAAGTATATCCCAGGCATGCCTTGAAATATACTTATGCTGAAAACAATTATTTATCTGAAACTCGAAGATAACTAGGCACCCCTGCCTGTGCTTATACTAGAAATGTTTTCGAGGTTTGTCGGAAGCTCCTGTACTTTATGGTCAGCCCTGAAGACACCAGGGACTCTTGGAAAGGGAGGGTCCACCTTGTGGGTCCAGGTTGCTGTTGTGTAGAATTGCACAGTTCTCTGTCCAGGACAAGCTGGAGACTCATTCCTCCTTCTGCCACAAGGAAGCATCTTCCTGCATTTCAGAGGAAGGGCTTGGACGCCAGTGAAGTTGAGAAGAGAGGAAAGATGATCTCATCCTCTCTGTGAGGAGGAAGTACGGAAACGGTGGTGGAGGACAGAGCCCTCTCAGCCTCGGACACAGATAAGGTGCCCTGACCCCTGAACCTGTACGAAACTCCCACATTAGAGGACTAGAGAGCTTCCAATGGGGGCCCCTGCGTCAACAACCTGCCCCCACATTTATTAATGGAGGGGGAAAGCAAGCAATACCCATGATTTCCTAGGGGTCGACTTCACAAGAACAAAGACATTTACTCTACTGACATTGTAGTTTCCAATGAAACCATACAGTATTTCTTTTTTCCTTCCTCTTGGTGGTAACTGGGAGATGGGGCTCTGGATTCACCCAACTACCCACAGGCAGGCAGCCTTCTTATTTGGCAGTTGAGGAGTCTCGGGAAAGGGATGATGGGGAGATTTTAGGAGATTTGCCAAGGTTCCCCCTGCACTGTGCAGGTGGCATGGGGGCTTGGACCCAGGAAAGATGCCTGCTCCTCAAGATTGGAGTCCAGTCCAGGGGTCCAGACCAGTGACAGACGCCAGCTACTCAGGGCAGAATTAGATTCTTCACCTCGTTATCTTTTTTTAAATAATTTTTTCTTCTTTCTTTTAAAGAAGCTTTCATTTACATAAATGTTACATAAAAATACAATGACAGATACAGGCTATTATATATATCTTGCCATAACCTACAGAATTGGGTGGGAGAAATTGTCAATTACAATGTAAACTTTAATCCACACTTACTGGCAATGCTCCAGAATGCGTTCATCAATTGCCTTAAATGTACCTCAGGAATGAAGGATGTTGTCAAATGAGGGGAAATGGGGGAGGTGCAGGGAGTGGGGCATACAGGAATTCCCCATATATATATTTTTTAATTTAATTTAATTGTTTAATTATCTTTTTTTTTAATTTAATGAATCACACAAAATGTTACATTGAAAAACATAAGAGGTTCCCATATACCCCACTCCCCACCCCCACCCCATTATTCTTAATTGTCTTTTTTGAAGATACATAAATCACAAAAAATGTTACATTAAAATATATAAAGTTTCCCCCATACCCCCTGCAACCCCCACTCCTCCCACATCAACAACCTCTGTCATCATTGCAGCACATTCACTGCATTTGGTGGATACATTTTGGAGCACTGCTGCACTGCATGGATTATAGTTTACATGTAGGTTACACTCTGCCCCAGTCCATTCAGTGGGTTATGGCAGGATGCTGGACATTATATATCCTGCCATAACCCCCATATTTTTTTTGTGACATTTATATAATCTAAATATCTTTTTAAAAAATAAAAAATCTCTCTCTCTCTCTCTCCCTCTCTCTCTCTCTCTCTATCTCTCTCTCTAAATATAGGGAATTCCCATATATCCCATCCCCTCCCCCTCCCCCACTTTGTTTCTTTCATATTTCTGAGAGAACGTGTATTTCTACGATGAACACTCAGAGCAAATGAGAAACCGGGTGAGCTCAAACTTTGCCGCAAACACTCCATCTTCTGCCTTCCAATGCCCACCCTGATTTTGAGGGGGTTTCATCTTCTAACCCATCCCAACCCCCCATGGCCCCACACTGACAAACAGAGGCTAATTAGATTTTTTTCCCACTTCTCTGTGTAGAAATCACCCGTTTCATTATTAAAACTTGCAGTTTTGCATTCTCAAGCATGAACTCCTAACTCCAAGCCTTTACCATGCGTTTGTAGCCTTTCCTCGAAATTATATTTCAGCTATAGCTGCAGCCCAAGCCTTACGTTGAACAACTATTTTATGAATCATCAGGGATTATGGGTTCAGGTTTTATCTAAGAAATCCGTGCAGTTACGGCAGTGGGAATAAAAATGAAATAAAAGCTGGAGTTGTGCATACATAGCCTGGTCTCTCGCCCCCTCTGAACTCCGAGATTCTTCTCCAACTCTGTTGGTAAATTAATTGCTTTCATCTTCCATATAGTGTGGTTTCGTTTTTTTTAAATTTCTCTCCCCACCCCCACCCCGGTTGTCTATTCTCTGTGTCTATTTGCTGCGTCTTCTTTGTCCGCTTCTGTTGTCGTCAGCGGCATGGGAATCTGTGTTTCTTTTTGTTGCGTCATCTTGTGTCAGCTCTCCGTGTGTGCAGCACCATTCCTGGGCAGGCTGCACTTTCTCTCACGCTGGGTGGTTCCTCTTACGGGGCGCACTCCTTGTGCGTGGGGCTCCCCTACGCGGGGGACACCCCTGCGTGGCAGGGAACTCCTTGCGCGCATCAGCACTGCGCATGGGCCAGCTCCACACGGGTCAAGGAGGCCTGGGGTTTGAACCAGGGACCTCCCATGTGGTAGACGGACGCCCTAACTACTGGGCTAAGTCCGCCACCCATATAGTGTGGTTTTTTTGGGGGGTGTGGGCTGGTTAGATGCAGGTGAATTTGCGGCACACCTGGCTTCTTCAATGCCCTCGAGGTGATATTCATTGTCCAAGGGGAAACAGGCTGCAGCCCCCCAGCACGGTGAGCCCCCGCCCTCAGGGAAGGCAGCGGGTCCCAGCCTGCTCCCCACTTCACTCCGATGGCCCTTTGCAGGCTCCATCCAAGCAGGGCGGTGGTAGGCTTGCACACACATTTAGGGGAGTTGCCCCAAAAGCCTCAGAAATGATTCAAATGCACCAAGGCAAAAGACATTCCACTTTCAAGTCGTAATTCTGAAAACAAGACTCGGGAAAGAGAACCTGCTCTGCTTATTCAAATCCATAAAACTCATGATGCATTATTTTTCTTTAATGTGAAAAAAACGGGGCCACGATCTTTCAAAGGCACGTGTGAAGTTCAGTGATCATCCGTCATGCTCCTTGATGAACCAAGAAAAAGGGGCTGATGGTTTCCTGTACGAACCTTGCTTCTAGATCTCCTGAGGGAGGTCACAAGAAGTGTGTAAAATATCGTAAGAGTGCCCCAGGACCTTAAACAATGCACGGAGAAATTTAATGCCTTTAATATTCTTTGAGAACACGTAGTGACCATCTTGTTATGCCTTCTTGAATCATAAGCTGGTAGTGCAGAGCTGTTACCCATTTCCAAGACATTGCTTTGACGGAATGGATTGCAAACACAGCAGTCAGATTAAAACAGGCTACAGGTGATGCCTGAAATGTTTTCTTTGAAAATCTCGCCTGTGCTTTTTAAGTGCGAAGTCATTTCTTACGAGAGCTTTTACTCAAGCTCAGTTGACCCAGCGCCGTTATAATTTATAGTGACGGATTCAATTAACTTCAGAAAACCTGACTTGGGGTCTCAACGTTCAGAACACGACATGTTATGTTTTGTTTAAGCCCCTTTTCCCTCCCATTTAATACTTCCCTGTCCCCTCCCATGTCAAACACATTTAATCCTTAGCGCTTCTGGATTGCTTCCCCCAGGTACTTTATATCTTGGTATTCGGGAACGAAAGCAGCTGAAAGCAAAAAAAAAAAAAAAAAGCAAAGCAAAACAAAACACTTTACTCAAAAGTGAAAAAGCTGGTGAAGGCGATGTTGAAGAAATTCCGTTTGGAAAATTGAAATGACTGTTTTCTTAAGCAAGCAGTGCCGTCCCCTCACCCCTCAAGTCTAAATTCACAAAACTGCAACGCTTTCATTTGAAAGTAGTTTAAATTTCATTTTAGTGCATCCATTTCACCCCTGGTAGAAGTTGTAGCACGTCAAACCGGAAATGTCCCCTTCCCCAGAAATAGCCAGGGTCTTTGAATTTCTGCATCCACATAACTGACTCTGTGGGTTACCTGGACTCACCTCAATTTTCATAAAGTTAAATAAAAGTGAAAATGTACGCGTGTGATGATTTTTAAACGGTCCTTTACCGCCGGAGTGACGCAGGCCACGCGATCTTTTTAACATGCCTTTGACCACATGCTCGACGTTTCATGCCAGCAAGGACATCCTGTTTCATTTTCCAACGTGTGAAAATCGCGTTGATGTCAAAGCAGGATTAAGATTTGGAGAAGTGAGACCACCAGCCGAGGCAGGGTTGTGTCATTCCACACCGGGCACGTTCGAGCTCTATGAAACATGCCTCGTGCTCTTTCTACTCTCCCCGTGGCTGGCCCTCTTCCCACGCCTTCACTGGAGCCACCTCATCGTGAATTACAGCCCCTGAGCTCTCTGCCCGTCTCTAGTCTTGGCGTTCTGTCTTTTGCTCGAGGACGCTCCAGCCACCCTGGGGAAGATTCCTTGTCTCGTTGCGGTCTGGGGGCTGCGGGTTTGCAGAGACATCTTGCAGAGGAACACTGCACTTTAAATTAAAATGGGGAAGAAAGTCCTGTGCTGGGACAGCTTGGCCTGGTCGGGGTGTGAGCTCGTGGCTGCAAAGTCCCTGCGGACTGCGGCCAATGACGTCAGCTGCAGATTTGCAAAGTCAGTGAAGGGACCTCTGGCCCTATCTTAGCATGGAGCATGTGTGTGCACATGCTTGAACATGTGTGTGTGCATGTGCATGTGTAGTATGTGAATAAATAGGTATGTGGCTGTGTGCTATTGTGCATGTGTGTGGGTGTGGGCACATCATTTGTGTTGTGTGCGCCTTGTATGTTCATGTGTGCATATGTATATGTGTTGTGTTGGACACACGTGTGCTCTGTGTGGGCAAGTACATGTGTGCATGTGTATTATGTGCACGCTTGTGTGTTCTGTTTGAGTAAAGGCAAGTGCACGTGTATGAATGTGTGCAGTGTTCGTGTTTGCATGTGTGTACATGGTTTCATGTGTATTATGGGAGCAAATGTGCGTGTGCACACGTGTGTAAATGGGCATGTGCATGCATGTGTGTGGCGCATGCATGTACATTGTGTGTGAGCACCTGTGTGTTCTGTGCTAGTAAATATATGCGCACATGTGTGCATGTGTGTGCATGCATGTGTGTTCTGGGTGCATGTGTGTTCTGTTTGAGTAAATATATGTGGACATGAGTGCATGTGTGATGTGCTCATGTTTGCATGTGTGTGCATGTGTTTGTGTGTTCTGAGTATGTTTTGCACATGTGCTGTGTGTTCATGCGTGTGCATGTGCATGTGCGAGCACATATGTGTGTGCATGCATGTGTTTGTGGGTGAATGTGCATGTGCGCATGTGTGTTGTGTACATGTGTGTTGTGTGTGGGTAAATATGCGTTTGCGTGCATGCATGTGGTGCATGCGTGTGTGCTGTGTGTGCCTGAGTGCCTGTGTGCCTGAGTGTTCTGGGTGCACGTGTGTTCTGTTTGAGTAAATACATGTGCACATGCCTGCATGTGTGTTGTGTTCATGTATACACACGTGCGCCTGTGTTTGTGTGTATTGTGTGAGTAAATGTTTATGCACGTGTGCTTTGCTTTGTGTTCATGTGTGGGTAAATATGCATTTGCGTGCATGCGTGTGGTGCATGCACATGTGCTGTGTGTGCCTGAGTGCCTGTGTGTTGTGTGTTCTGTTTGAGTAAATACACATGCACGCATGTGTGTTGTTTTCATGTTTACAAGTGTGTACATGTGTTTGTGTGTACTGTGTGAGTAAATGTTTATTCATGTGTGCTTTGTGTTCATGTGCATGTGTATTGTGTGAGCAAACATGCATGGACATGCATGTGTGTTGTGTGTGGGTAAGTATGCGTGTGCACATGTGTGTTGTATGTGGGTAAATGTGCATGTGTGTAGTGCATGCACGTGTGCTGTGTGTGCCTGAGTGCCTGTGTGCTCTGTCCTGCGGTGAGAAGCTGATGGAGACCGACAGGTGCCTGGTGTGTGCGAGCGTGCATTTGCACGCCCTGCTCAGCCCCGGGAGCCACCTACGGAGGACGCACAACCCCTTCAGGGAGCATGAGAGTCTCGTGTCACTCCATGTGCCTCATCATCCTCCACCTTCCAGGGCCCGGGTCTGGGATCTGCACTTCTCAGTGCTCGCTGCATCTGTTTGGTCTGGAGAGGGACGCGCCAACGTCGTGCACATGAACTCACTGTCACAAACTCCGCAAGGGGCCTGACGGCCGTAGGGTCTCCATCCTGAAGGCGTTGCGCAGTTTACCTCAACTGGGGTGGCCTGCGCTTCCCTCGACTAATAACGTTTTTATGTAAAGGAGCCTGCTTTCTGACCTTTCGGAGCATGGCAATCAATGAGAGGCTGATCTCGCCAAGTCCGTCGCAGCCTAAAGTAAAACAAGCGTGATGTGTTTACTTACCAAAGCCGTCACGTGTCAGGGCCATTCCGAGATGATTTATAGACCACCGCCCCACGAAACCATTTAAGGCAGATTAGATGCAGGGGACCAGGCCCCTCTAATATGACAAGCTGATGGAGCCTGACAGGGAACTAGGTTGCTCGGCTGGGCAAACAAGTGCAAGAAATTCTGATTAAATTAAAATATTAATGGTGCCGCTGGGAGGACGAGATTGAATCGCGTCCGGCGAATTCAGTATGAGGGCAGGAAATGCAAATGTGGACCCCGCGTGCCTGTCGGGGGACGCTGCGGACGCCAGGGGAGCTACCTCCTGTGCACTCGAAAGCAAGAAGCGCATTCCAATGCCGATGGCACCGTCCCAAGCCCACCTCCCCTTGCCCAGGTCTGGAGAACTCAAAGCTCGTCTTCTGTGCTCACCTGCCATCTCCTGAGGTTACAGGGGTGACCCCGGCACACCTCGATCTCTCTCCTCTGCCTCTCCCTCCCTTGGCCCTTGGCATCTTCCAACCTGCTATGGTAATCGACCCCAACTGCCTTGTAAATTGCTTCTCAGCCCCCTAGGAAACCACTGCCGCCGCTGTCACTTACCGCCTGGATGGGGCTTTATTTTCACCCTGCTGGAAAAAAAAGAAGCACGTCATCCAGGCCACAGGAAAATGGGATTCTCCTGGTAGCACGAGCTCGCACGTGCATGTCAAAATCGGTCTCCGGTCTCCGCCAGGCGTCTTTATCCTGAGGACGCAAATCGACAGCGACAAAGGACACGGGCGTGTGCAGTCATTAAAAGGAAAACGCGAAGGCTCCACGCGCTTCCCGGCAGGAGAAGGAGTGGAGTTGGCGGCCGTGGGTTGGATGGTAGGGTTTTCAGGAAACGGTCCCCAAGGGCCGTGCTTGGAGTTTGGTCCCTCTCACCAGCAACTTGCAAAAACAAAAAGAGATGGGAATTCCACAGACCTTTTCCTGAGAACCAGATTCTGGGGGAACTCTAAGAGTTTGGATAGAGCTGGCTGTATGTTATCGGTGTCTATTTTCGTAAACCTCAACGCCACAAATTACAGAGCCCCAGAAAGTGTTCCTTCTCACGGCAATTTCCGAGATTCTCCGCCAGTATGATGCGCAGGTCGTGAGGGGGATTGTCTGCGTTTAAGTTTACACGTCCACAGAAAACGTGAAACCTGGTGTTTCCTCTGAAATGAGATGCATCCGACTGGGTCATTCTGCTTCCAGTCTGCCTCAGTGGAGAAAAGTTCCAGAGCGTTCTTTCCAGAGGCAGGGGCAGTTCCCACATGCAGAATGGAGGTCAGGAAACACTCTTTTCTCACACCAAAAAAGAATCATGTTTGTCTAAGCAATCAGAAACTGAAGGCATCTTGCTTTATAACATACACCGACTTCAGCGCAATGAGGAGACCGACAATGGAGAAAATTAAGCATTTGTTAACTATCCAGGCAAGAAAAGCAACCAGAAGCTCAAATGAATAGAAAAATATAAGAAATGGGAAGAAAAGCCAGAAAGAAAGCAAAAAAAAAAAAAATCTACAAATAAGAAAACAACAAAAAAGAAGCAAAGTCAGGCAAGAGAAAACAACAGAAATGAAAAGTTAGAAAGTGAGGGAACCAGGGAAGTGGATGTGGCTTAACCGATAGAGCATCCGCCTACCACATGGGAGGTTCAAGGTTCAAACCTAGGGCCTCCTGACCCATGCGGTGAGCTGGCCCATGCACAGTGCTGATGCGCGCAAGGAGTGCCCTGCCATGCAGGGGTGTCCCCTACATAAGGGAGCCCACATGCAAGGAGTGCACCCATAAGAAGAGCTGCCCAGTGTGAAAAAAGCGCAGCCTGCCCAGGAATGGCACCACACATACGGAGAGCTGATGCAGCAAGATGACGCAACAAAAACAGAAACAGATTCCCAGGGCCACTGATAAGAAATACAAGTGGACATAGAAGGACACATGGCGAATGGACACAGAGAGCAGACAACTGGTGGGATGGCAGGGAAGGGGAGAGAAATAAAAGACTAACCTAAAATAAAATAAAACATAATCCAGATCATGGATGTGGAGATGGCCATGGTAGCTGCTGAGGGCAGGGAGAGGGAAGAAGAGAAGTGATGTGGCGGCATTTTCAGGACTTGGAGTTGTCCTGAATGATATAGCAGGGACAGATGCTGGACATTATATACCCTGCCTTAACATACTGGGTGGACTGAGGGAGAGTGTAAACTACAATGTAAACTATAATCCATGTGGTGCAGCAGTGCTCCAAGATGTATTTACCAAATGCAATGAATGTGCCACAATGATGAAGGAGGTTGTTGATGTGGGAGGAGTGGGGTGGGGTGTGAGGTATGTGGGAACCTCTTATATATATATATATATTTTTTAAGGATTTATTTTATTTATTTCTCTCCCCTTCCCCCTGCCATTGTCTGCTTTCTGTGTCTGTTCTGTGTTCTCTTGCATTCTTGTCAGTAGCACTGGGAATCTGTGTCTCTTTTTTTTGTGTCATCTTGCTGCATCAGCTCTCCATGTGTGTGGCCCCATTCCTGGGCAGGCTGTGCTTTTTTCACACGGGGTGGCTCTCTTTGCAGGGCGCCCTCCTTGAGTGTGGGGCTCCCCTATACAGGGGACACCCCTGTGTGGCATGGCACTTCTTGCGTGCATCGGCACTGCACGTGGGTCAGCTCACCACATGGGCCAGGAGGCCCTGAGTTCGAACTCTGGACCTCCTTCCTATATGGTAGGCGGACGCTCTATCAGTTCAGCCACATCTGCTTCCCATATTGTTTAATGGACATATTTTGTGATCTATGTATCTTTATTAAAAAAATAATTAAAAATAAATTTTTAAAACATATAGGTTCAAAAATAAATAGATAGATAGATAGATAGATAGATAGATAAAAATTAAACATGACTCAGCATCTGCCACTTGCTTTTATCAATAACTTTTTTTTTTAATATTCATAATACTCTGGTCAATTTTTAAAAATCCATGTCAGTATATTATATTCCATATTAATCAGCATATTATTATTTTTGTGCATTATATTTATGTGTGAGTATAATATTTAATATTGTAAAATATGTGGTATGTAATGATAATAATAATGATGATGTAATTCCTGTAAAATGAAGAGTTGGGGATTCTCTGCAGAAACCGTGAAAACACTAAAAGCAAGGATACAGAGAGAAAAAGTTGCTTTCCCAGCCCCTCTTTGAAGCAAACCCTAATTGCAACCTGGGTGATTGGGATGGAACCCCTTTTCATGAGCGTTCACCTTTCACGTTTGGATGTTCACACTTGCGAAACTAAGCAAAGGGAAATACCTCGTCGTGAGTACTCGTTGAAATCCGTGAGCCGTTGGACAAAACTAGCAGCAGAAGCACAGGCCCAAGACAAGAGCTTCAGAACTAGCCCAACGTATGGGAGATGGGAAAGAAAAACATCGTCTGGCATCTTAAGAGTTCTGAAATTAGCAACTTTTCTACAAACAAGAGGAGGCAGGTTTCCCCACTTCCCGAAGACAGTTGGCACATTATGCATTGCAAACCGATGACGTGTTGAAGAAAGGCTATCTTTTGAGAACCCTTCACCCAGGAAATCTACATGTCAGCCCTTTACAGTAACAAATCTACATGTCAGCCCTTTACAGGAACAAAAATGAAATGTTAAATCAGCACACAATTTTAGCTCCTCATTTTCACTAAATGCATAGGAGTTCTGTTATGTTTCAAATTGACTTCCTGTATTTACCGTGGATAAAGATAAATGTTTATTCTCCCCCATTTCCCACTATCAGTCTGACAATTTGAAAACAAACCAACAAACCACACTTTTGTCTGGGAAGGTAAAAATATTTGGCTATTTAGAATATTTTTAAAGGAATTCAATTTTTGCTTTTGCTTTTGAGAAGTGTGTGTGGTGGCACAGATCAGCGATAATTTATTGCTCACATATCCACACATATACAGACCCCATATATATAAATATATATATATAGAGAGAATAAGCCTAGGTATCAATGATTTATTTTATTATATTTTATTTTTTAAGATTTATTTTTTATTTATTTTTCTCCCCTTCCCTGCCCCCCCATCATTGTTTGCCCTATGTCCATTCGCTCTGTGTTCTTCTGTGCCCGCTAGGATTCTTGTCAATGGCACCAGGAATCTGTGTCTCTTTCAGTTGTGTCATCTTGCTGCATCAGCTCTCCGTGTGTGTGGCACCAATCTTGGGCAGGCTGCACTTTTTTCACGTGGGGCGGGTCTCCATGAGGGGTGCACTCCTTGCACGTGGGGCTCCCCTACGCGGGGAACACCCCTGCGTGGCACGGCACTCCTTGCGCGCATCAGCACTGCATGTGGGCGAGCTCACCACACGGGTCAGGAGGCCCTGGGTTTGAACCCTGGACCTCCCATGTGGTAGGCGGACACTCCATCCGTTAAGCCTAATCCACTTCCCTTGATGATATATTTTAAACAAAAAATCCTAAGTGTATGGCTCAGTGAGAATGACTCATTGAGGATATAACTACAATTGAAGAATAAATGTGGCTCTGACTTCACTTGTGGACACCCCACGGTCGGGATTCTGAAATTGAGGCTGGGGGCTTCGTCCTTCCCCTGCCCCAGGCATCATCTCCATCATCTGCCCATAGCTGAACCCGCCCCCTCCAAGCTGGCTCCCGTGGCCTTCTGTCCAGCCACGTTTATCCCACTCGGCCAGTGCCCTCGGAATTGACACCGGAATTCACTGGGACGCCTTGCAGGTGCAAACGCTGACCCTCAGGTGCGTGGACGTGGCAGGGCAGGGGAGAGACGGTGGACCATGTTCAACCGAGCTGTGCCAAGATTGAGCGTTAGCACGTTTGCTGCGTTTTCGTCCAGGTGGCCGTGCTTGCAAGTGCGTCCTCCGAAGTAAGGCATCTTTAGCTTGGGTCCATCGCTGGTGTGAAACTGGGGAGAGAACTGAGCTCACCCTCCACAGACGGCCATCAGCAGCCCCGAGAGCGTGTGCAATGAGCCTTTGGACTGCAGACCTAAGTATCTGCACAACGGACTTGTCCACCCTTGCATGCCTCAGCCACGGCTGTTCCCATTATATATCTTTTATTCCATGTATCAGGGAGGGTGGGAAACATTTACCTCCCCACCCCCTTTTTTTTTTTTTTTGGAAGACTGTTTCAAGAAAACTAAGCCATGTGCTAAAATGTGATCATGACTTCTCCAAGCATATTGAAAAATGGGCTTGGTAGACCAGAAGCCCAGGAAGAGGTGACATGAAAGGTCATTTATTTTAAAAAGATGGAAACGCTTGATTCAAAATTTATATATGGAGCTGCACCAAAGAGGTGACACTGCTTACCTGCCAGTGCGAGAGAGAGCCCCGAGGGTGAACCCTTCAGCAGGAGAGGAAACAATGGCTTTGGGGGGACCTGTCTCCATCATATCCCACTGATGGGCCCCTCCCTGGGAAGGCAGCCCCTCCTAAGGTAGCAGGGAGTCACCCACCTGCTTCTGCTCTGTGAGTAAACATGCAGTCAAACACCCCCTTGGAACGACAGCCAACGGCTCCCCCACATTCCCCAGATTTATTCCTCAGGCAGTTGGATAAGGGCACATTCGTGGCTGCCCATTGAAAGCACAAACATCCTGACGTCCAACTCCCTACCCCAGACCAGTTAAATCTGAATTCCCAGGGATGGATCCTTGGCGTCTGCACTTTCCAAAGTTTCTTTTCCAGCCGAGGTGCACCCCTCCTCCGACCGGTATTCGCAATCCAGAGACATGCGTTTGCTGCACAAGGGTAAAACCCCAGGCTCAGAAGAGCTCTGTGGTCAGTTCCATGTTCTTCTGTAGCTTCCTGAAATTCTTGCTCATTACAGAACGATGGGTCAGCATTTTCCAGGTTCCACCGGGCCAGGCAAGTCAGAGAGCCAGTCGTGGTTCTGTCTGCTAACCATTGCTTTGATCACAGGATGTGGCCCCAAAGCACGCTGCCCTTTAGTTCTCAATGAGGTTCCATGGAATAAGCATTCCTCAGGCCACCCTTCCCTCAGATCCACTCCCTCCAGGCCCTAGCCAACTGGGAGGACTTGACCAGGTGAGGGTGTCCCAGGTAGCTTCTAGCTTGATTTATTGCCAGGGAAGTAGAGGGAGAAGACGTCAGAGATTTTAGTTTGCTGCCTTTCAAAGTACACTTGCTACAACTGAGCAGAGTCTGAGAGACAGATAAGGTAGATACAACCCCAGGTATTGGTTCTTTTGAGGGATAAAGAGACCCACGGGTTCTATGGTCATGGCAGAAGGGGTTCACTGCCATGGCAGATGGCCCTTCTTTGGAGCTGGTGTTTCTGCATGATGGAATTGGACTCAGAGGGGATCTCTTTTCACAAGACTTGCATGCTACTTTACTGGAATTGTAGTTGGTGCTGGGGTTTGAGATGTATTTAGGGGATTTGAATCTCTGGACTGATAATATGACACCCAGGCCCAGAACCTCAACAGACTTCAGCTCCTACACTTTGATTTATTGGACTTACCCCACTCAGCTAACATGGAGTTGAAGAAGGTCAACCACCACACCATGGAGCCTAGAGTGCCTACAACTGAAAGCAGGAGGAGTGCATCCAGTATCCATGTGGAATCTAAGCCCCCACTTGACATAGATGTGCAATGGACACAACCAATCCAATGTTCACAGAGAAAATGTGGAATGGGTGTGGGAAGGGTAGCCATAGTGGATGCTGGGTTTGGGGAATGGGAGGAAGAGATGAGATGTGGAGGCGTTTTCGGGACGAGGAGATGTCCTGGGTGGTGCTTCACGGACAATTACGGGACATTGTAGATCCCCCCAGGGCCCACTGGATGGAACGTGGGAGAGTGTGGGCTATGATGTGGACCATTGACTATGGGGTGCAGTGATGCTCAGAGATGTACTTACCAGGTGCAATGGATGTGTCACGATGATGGGAGAGAGTGTTGCAGTGGGGGGAATGGGGGGTGGGGGTGGTGGGGTTGAATGGGACCTCATATTTTTTTAATGTAATTTTTAAAAATAAATAAATAATTTAAAAAATTTAGTTTCTACCATAAAAAAAAAAAACAATAAAAAGCAAAGTACGCTTGCTGATACAATGTCTGGACCCCAGCAGGGGAGAGACGAGCATCCTCAGAAACTGATTTCAAGTTATCCAGGTTTGCTATGGAGCAGGGAGAGCTCTGTGTGCTTTTAACTGGTAAGTGTGTTCCATTAAGTCAGGGGCCGGAGAGAAGCAATTTCACCACCTGGGAGGAAATGCGAGCCGTTTTCCAAAATACACTAGTTCTAATGGAAATAATTATTGAGTGAACATTGCTTTCAGGTCCCTGTGGTATATTAAAGAAACAGTATGGAAATAAAGATATTACCATGTTATTAATGCTTATTGGTGAAATACGAATACACAAAATATATGCCTGAGTGTAGTATTTAAATTGCAAAAACGAGATGTTTAATAAGGTGGCAGCGGTTCTGGGTTTTCGCCCCCTCATAATTTTCAATATAATCTAAATTAAGCTATAAAAAATCATTACCTTTAGCAATTTTTAAAATCATCTTTCATCGTGGGGAACCTAACTCTTAGCCCACTGAAAATATTACAAGTAAATACTGTATTAAGAACATGGATTATTTTCCCTAATCAAATTGCAGTATATTGAGACTTAAAGCAAAATTATGGAAAATTATAGACATGCCCAGAAAAGCAGCAAGAGCCCCTGGAAACATCTAAAGGGAAATGCATGCTGGGTTTTAGGGAACACCTTTCCATGGCTGATTAGTTCTGCCAAGTCCTTCTTGGAAGTACATCT
Organism: Dasypus novemcinctus; assembly: GCF_030445035.2. Lineage (NCBI taxonomy): Eukaryota > Metazoa > Chordata > Mammalia > Cingulata > Dasypodidae > Dasypus > Dasypus novemcinctus. The sequence continues at coordinate 844,252 of NC_080704.1, read as the reverse complement.
GAGTGAGCAATGGCACCAGGTGGGAATTGATGGCTTGAGTTTTAATTCACTTCTCTGCAACATTTTGGGGAAATCTGGAATATTTCAGGAAGATATATAGTAGCATTTCGGATGCAAACGCTATTTTTAAGTCCCCGTGAGCGTATGACAAGTAGAATAAAAAAAAAGTCCCAATAGTTCCGCACAGCTGGGCAACAACATCTTTGAATGGTTTACCTTTTCCAGCTGAACGTCAGCCAACAAGGCAGTTTAACCCTCAAACCAACGCTCTGTAACACACACACACACACACAGAGGACTGACTCCTTAATGGAAAAATAATTGCAAATCAGCCCACATACACAGGGCTCTGTCTAGGTATGGAAGGGTGGCCAGGTAGAATATAAAATTTGCTCCCACCATGGGGGATTTTTCATCTTGCTCTGGAAAGAATATTTCAAAGGACACCTGGACTTGTCTGGTATGTTTGCCTTTATACGGTCATTTTCTTTTGTCTTTTATTTGTAAAGCATCATCTGCCATGTCCTTGTGAGACTCTAGAACAAGAAGTCATGGAAAAGGGTACATGATGACATCAGAGAGTGGAAACAGCGGGCAGCCAGGATGGAGATCTCCTCCATTCTGTGTTTTTGCCTCAGTGACGTCAACTTGCCCACGTAACATGATGTGGGGCATTTTCAAAACGAGCAGTGGGCTTCTGACGTTGAAGGGAAGCATGTCCCACCCAGAGACAATTTCCAGAGGTATGGCCAGAAGAAAATCCCCCAAGCATCGGGTGTGCCCTGGCTTAGCTTCTGATGTCGTGAACCAAGTTCAAGGTCATAAACTGTCAGTGGCTGACATACCGTTTCTGTGCTCTTGTCCATTACAAGAGAATCTTCCCTCTGCTCCCTGAAGCCAAGAATCGGTCAGAACTGCCAACGTTGCTTTTCCACGTTGGTTGAGATGGCTTCACTATCGTCCTTTCATAGCTCAGGTCTCAAGAATTGGGGAGGAGATGTCATGGGTTGGATTGTGTTCCCCCAAAAGATATGTGGAAATCCTAATTCCCAGGACCTCAGATGGTGCCCTTATTTGAAATAGGATCATTGCAGATGGAATGAGGGAGGTTGAGGTAAGGTCCTCCTGCAGGAAGATGAGCTAAGAACTCAGGAGGACCATGGCTTCATATTTGGTGACTACATCTTGGAGCACTGCTGTACCACGTGGATGATAGTTTCCATTGTAGTTTATATTCTCGCCCAGTCCATTCAGTGCATTATGGCAGGATGTAGAATGTCCTGCATCTGTCCCTGCAGTATCATTTAGGACAACTCCATGTCCTGAAAATGCCCCCACGTTTCATCTCTTCTTCCCTCTCCCTGCCCTCAGCAACTCCCGTGGGCACTTTCTCCACATCCATGCTACAGTTTCTTCCATTACTAGTCACAATAGTTCTACAGTAGAATAAAAGTAAGTCCACACCACTCTCATCCATATTTTATTCCTCCATCCTGTGGACCCTGGGATGGTGATGTGCACTCTACCTCTATATTGAGAGGGGGCTTAGATTCCACATGGATGATGGATGGGATTCTCCTGCTTGCAGTTGTAGGCACTCTTGGAGTTGTTGACCATCCTCACCTTCCTGTTAGCTGACCTGGGTAATGTAAACTATAATCCATGTGGTACAGCAGTGCTCCAAAATGTATTCACTGAATGCAATGAATGTGCCACGATGATGAAAGAGGTTGTTGATGTGGGAGGAGTGGGGTGTGATGGGGTTTGGGGTATGTGGGAACCTTTTATATTATTTAGTGTAACATTTTTTGTGATTTATGTATCTTTAAAAAATGCAATTTAAAAAATGCTAAATGAAAGAAGGGGGAAGAGACAGACCCACAGACAGAGGGAGAAGGCCATGTGTATCTACAAGCCAAGGCATCCCTGGGCCACCAGAACCCAGGTGAGAGGCATGGAACCAATTCTTCTCTATAGACTTCCAAAGGAATGTGGCCCTACAAAAACCTTGTTTCTGGACTTTCAGTCTCCAAATGTGAGAGAATAAATTCCTGTTGTGTTAAGGCACCCATATATGTTGTGGTATTTTGTTAGGTTGCCCTAGAAGTCTAAGAGACAAGGGAAGGGGAGCAGATATTCAAGGAGCCAAGAACTTTGTGGACACTATATTGTCCAGGCAGAAGGAAAACCAGGAAGAAGGGTTTGTCCCTGTTTTTACCAGAGGAAAGTAAGAATAAGATCACCCAAGATCATAAGCTGTAGAGGAGGAATGGAGGTCTATGTGCATTTAACTCTAAACACAGGTATTTAACATTCAGCCAGACCAGAACTTTCCACTTACGTTAAAACTCAAGTGGTTCAGTATGAAAATTGGCAAGGCGACTTCTTCCATCTTTTCCTTAGTATCTACGTCCTTTCTTTTTCTTTCTTTTTTTTCCCTAATTATTAAGCTTGTCTTCACAAAGTTTTTGATCACAGTAATTTATGTATACAATATACGGTACTCCCACATATCCAACATAAAACCCTTTTCCCTTCTACAGCAATGATCTTTTTACATGTTCATACTATATTTACTGAAACCGATGTACAGATGATGAGACAATAGCTTTCAAACAAGGTAACACTTGGGTTTACATTGTGGTTTATATTTTAGACTATATAATTTTCTAAATTTTTAGTTATCTTATATTTTACAGTATGATTTACATTTTAGCCTATAGGCCCCTATACATTTTCAGGGTAATTTAACATGTCCTGTACACATCCATGCATAATCTTGTGGAACACTTCCATTGTCCCACAGTTACATTGATTCCATCTATTTCATACCTCTTTCCCCCTCCCCTCCCATGATGATGGAAGAGGTTGTTGCTATGGGAGAAGTGGGGTGAGAGGGGTGGGGGGTATATGGGGACCTCATATTTTTTTAATGTTACATTAAAAAATAAAGACAAACATAAAAAAAACCTCAAGTAGTCCAAAGTACTCTGATGGTTAAGATGATGTGGTCATTTGATGAGCAGAAGCATCCGTCAGCACCAACGAAATCTTAAGTCACTGTGGAAGAGAGCTCCATGATCAAAGACCCCCAGTCTCATGTTTCCACCATGCCCTCTCACCCTGAACATGGATGGCCAGCTGGTATGACCAATGGGATACTGCAAAAATGAGAGGGTATAACTTCCAAGACTGAGTCATGAATGGTATCAAAGTTGCTGCTTTGTTTTCTCTGGATAAAGCCGGCCACCATCGTGGATCATGCTGGGTGTAGGAACCGCCATGGTGGACTATGCTGGGTGAAGAAGCCACCATGTTGGATTAGGCTGGGTGAACCCGGACGCCATATTGAACCACAGTGAGTGAAGTAAGCTGCCATGTTGGATCATGCTGGGCAGAGCTGGCCACCATGTTTTGAGGTCTCTCAAGCAGCCCAGCAAAGAGTTCCACTTTGAGAGGAACCAGGGCTTCCTGTCAACAGTCAGAAGAACCTGAAATCATTTCACTTTCTGTGGCTTATTCATGGATGCATCACCTTGAAGGTGGATCAACCAATGCCCGTCCAGCCTTCCAATAACCACAACCTTATGAGAGTGATTCATGCCTGACAGAGCCACTCTTAAATCCCTGACCCGAGAAACTTTGGGGACAATCAATGTTTATTGTTGCTTTAAGTCACTAAGTTCTGGGATAATTTGTTACACAGCCACAGATAACAAATACAGTCAACTACAAAGTGGCATCTCTAGTAGCATTTCTGACATGAAAGAAAGAATTGGGACCCATTTTTCATTCAACATTCCATAGCTTAGTTTACTAAAATAACATAATGACCATACATCCTTCTAGAGCTGAATTCATGAAGACTTCAAGTAGCTGAGCTGAGCTTTTTTTGAAGGATATGTCTCTCTTCTGCTGACTATTGCCCCTATTTTAAACCAATAACCTCAGGAGTCTGATCTCTCACCTGAATGGTAGGTGGATTAAGATAAAGCACCACGTGGTCTGTGAGTCTGAGAAATTTCTGGCTGTAGTTAGGGGTTAGAGGCAGAGTTTGGCAAGCAGGTCAGGGAAGGTCCAAGGTTGCTGTCCCCACTGTCAACCCTTCTGGGGCTCAGGGAACTTCTGGGTTAGGTCGTCCTGAAGTGATCAGGCTATGGGGAAAACCTGTTTAGGTTTCTCCACAGGAACAAAAGTCATTTGAATCAGAAAGTCACATTTGGGAAACAAGTGAAGTTCGATGGTGGTTGGATATTTACTATCATCAGAGCCAGGGATTAGAGAGAGAGAAAAAGGAAACCTGGACACAGAATTTCTCCCCAACTAGAGCTGCAGACTCTTGAATTCAACAAGTCTAGAGTTCTCCAAATGCAACAATTATTGAAGGAGAAAATCCTCCCAGAGATGCTGGCCTCCCATCATGTATTGTGATATGGACACCCTGATAGAGGAGGGGAAATCTTAGGGACACTCCTTCCAAATCCTTATAATAGGGGGAAGAGTGTTGCAGTGCAAATTCAGGGACTCAAGTCCCCCTCAGATGATGGTGATAGTGGAAATAAAGTTGGATCCATGTCTTCTGCCTCAATATATCTGTTTTCTTAATAAAATCCAGCCATCTGGCAGACTCTCTGTGGGTGGATGATTCTAGAGATTCCCTATTTCTCTGTCTTGGTTCATCAAAATTGCAAATTTTTGCTCTGCTGTTTAGAAGATGTTTAGAAGATGAAGAGAAAGCTATGGAGAAACAGAAAATATTTGCAAACCACATATCCGAAGGGGGACTATTATCTAGAAGATATAAAGAACTCTCAAAACACAACAGTGAAAAAATAAAATGAAAAGGTCAATGCAAATTAGAAATGGATAAAACAGATGACGAGGTATTTCGCTGCTGAGGATGTACAGGTGACAAATAAGCACACGGAAAGGTTTTCAACACTGCTAGTCATTAAGGATATGCAAATTAAGACAAATGAGCTCTCACTACTCACCTATCAGAATGGCTAACATAAAAAATGTGACAACACCAAATGTTGGCAAAGATGTGGAGAAACTGGACCACTGATATATTACTGCTGGTGGGAATGTAAGAAGGTACAGCCACTCTGTAGTTTGTTAAAAAAAACAATAGTCAAATATGAAACTGCCATACAACCCACCAACTGCAGCCCTGGGTGTTTATCATGGAAATGAAGACATTAGTTCACACAGAAACCTGTACTCAACTGCTTCTAGCAGGTGCATTTGAAAGAGCCAAAAAGTATAAATGAATCATGACAGGTGAGTGCCTAAAAAGCTGTCCTACATCCTCACCATGAGATACTACCAGCAACAAAAAGGAATTTTGACCAAACTTCCAGGAAGTTACAATGAGCAGAAAAACCCATCTTTAAAGGTTACGTGAATATACTTCCATTGATATAACACTCTTAAATCGACAGAATTACAGCAAACCCAATGAAATGGATCTGTGTGGGTAATTCTAGAGTCTACGAGTCAACTATTTTAAGGATTTTCAGGGACACAAGAAATAATCCTTCAAGGGGACAACTACAATTTTCTTAAAGATGTATTGTATTTATTTATCTCTCCCCACCTCCTTGTTGTTTGCACTTGCTGTGTCTTGAACTCAATGAGTCTAGAGTTCTCCTAGTGCAACAATTTTGTTTCTTAAGGAGCAAGAATCGAACCTGGGACTTCTGATGTGGGAGGGAGGTGCCTAATCGCTTGAGCCACCTTCATTCCCTGCTTTTCTCTTGAATCTCTTGGTGCAGCACCTTGTTGTGTCAGCTCACCATCCTGCTCATCCTCTTCAGGAAGCACAGGGAACCTCTGCTCCCTGCTTTGTTGTGTCTCTCATTATGTTTTTCTTCTTGTGTCTCTTGTTGCATCATTTTGTTGCGTCAGCTCACCATGCCTGCCCACTGCACCAACTCACCGTCTCCTTTTGGAGGCACTGGGAACCAAGCCAGGGACCTCCCCTGTGGTAGGCGGGAGCCCAATCACTCGAGCTACATCCGCTTCCCACTTCACTTCTGTATAAAATACTTTTTAAACTAGTTTTTTTTTTAATCAGAGAAGTTGTAGGTTAATAGAAAAATCATGCAGGAAATACAGAGTTCTCATATAACCCCATATTATTAACACTTTGCATTAGTGTGGTATCTTTGCTACACTTGATGAAAGAATATTATTATAATTGTGCTAACTATCATCCGTACTTTACATCAGGGCTCAATGCTTGTGCTACACAGTCTTACTTTTTAAATTATTTTTATTCTAGTAGCGTAGATAGCGCCTAAAATTTTTCTCTTAAACCACATTCAAATGTACAACTCACTGGTGTCAAATCACAGTTACAGTGTTGTGCTACCATCACTGCCAAAACCTTCCTCTCACCCCAGTCAGAAATTCTGCACCAATAATGCATTTGCTTCCCATTTCCTGCCACCTCCCACCCAGCCCCTGGGAAAGTCAGGTTTTTCACTCTCTGAATTTCTAATTATTTCTAATTATTTCATGTCTAATTTCATTCTAATTATTTCATGTCTCTGACTCACACGCAAAAAACCATACTTTTCCTTCTGTGAGGCGTATTCTTAAACAGTCCCTAGAAGAGCTGCTATAATTCAAGAACAAATGCACAGAAGTGAACTTCAAGTTGCCAACAGGTGTCTTTACAGTGAGTGGCTCTTGTGTCCTAAGTTGGACGTCACATCGATGCCATTTTCCTCAGAGGCGTGAAGTGCAAACAGTCTGTTGATCTTGCTTCTCACCGTTTGCATTTCCTTTGTGGTCTAGCAAGAGTGCAATGCACGTGGTTTGAAATCTAAACAAGGATTACTTGCCACGTGACTTCCTTATCGTCACTGCATACTTCGTCTTTCCTGTATGTGTTATAGGCAGATAATAATAATTAGCATTGCACTAATATTTCTCCATGCTGCTCAATTTTGCAGTTCGAACAATGACGAAAGGATGCAGTCCTATAATGTTTGTAACGCTGTAAATTCTGTTCAAATGATAAACTTTGTTTTTCGGCCAACACAACTGCAAAATTGAGAAAAGGACTTGCTTCTCTCTAAATGATTTAATAGTTTGACCATTTACTTAAATGTTTAAAGATAAAAGGTGTTCCCCAAAGGACAAACTTAATGTTAAAATAAAATTAGTCGTTAAAGATCTGCCATGATATTTGGTGGGCATTTTTTCCTTCATTTTCAAAATTAGCTGAAGTGAGCATCTTCTCTTTTGCACATTACCATTATTCCTAAATGGAGTGAATTTTCTGTTCAACATTTGCCTGCCAATATGTTGGCAATAGCAACGGTGACTGCCCAGATGAATCCACATGAGCCCAAACTGCTGGTTGTATTTTGAACATGGCTCTGTCCCTCTTTTCTTGAAAACAAAGAAGCATTATTTCGATAATCATTTTTAAAGTGAAGGACTTGGAGGAGACCTCTCAGGAGCTGGGACAAAGGCCAGGCGTCTCTTTGGGTGAGGTTCCACTCATCACTGAACCCCCAGTAATACCTGATGGAAAAAACCACGTATTTGAATCTCTGGACTATCCATGTGCCAGCTGGGCCCTGAGCCTCAGCAGCCTTGCAACTCCTACCCTCTGGTTTGTTGGTCTTACCCAGGTCAGCTGACAGGGAGGTGAAGAAGGTCAACCACCACACCAGGGAGCCAAGAGTGCCTACAGCTGCAAGCAGGAGAATCCCACCCATCATCCATGTGGAATCTAAGCCCCCTCTTGATGTAGAGGTGGAGTGGACATGACCCTCCCAGGGCCCACAGGATGGAGGAATAAAATATGGATTAGAGTGGACTTACTGGTATTTTACTATAGAACTATCATGACTCTAGCAATGGAAGAAATTGTATCACAGATGTGGAGACAGTGGCCACGGGAGTGGCTGAGGGCAGGGAGAGGGAAGACGAGGTGTGATGTGGGGGCATTTTCGGGACTTGGAATTGTCCTGAACGATAATGCAGGGACAGATGCTGGACATTATACATCCTGTCATAACCCACTGAAAGGACTGGGGGAGAGTGTAAACTACAATGTAAACTATAATCCATGCAGTGCAGCAGTGCTCCAAAATGTATTCACCAAATGCAATGAATGTGCCGCGATGATAAAAGAGGTTGTTGATGTGGGAGGAGTGGGGGTTGCAGAGTGGGGTATATGGGAACCTCTTACATTTTTTAATGTAATTTTTTGGTGATATATGTATCTTTTAAAAAAATACAATTAAAAAATGCTCAAAAAGAAACCTTAGGGCGGCGGACTTGGCCCAGTGGTTAGGGCGTCCGTCTACCACATGGGAGGTCCCGCGGTTCAAACCCCGGGCCTCCTTGACCCGTGTGCAGCTGGCCCATGCGCAGTGCTGATGCGCGCAAGGAGTGCCCTGCCACGCAGGGGTGTCCCCCGCATAGGGGAGCCCCACGTGCAAGGAGTGCGCCCCGTAAGGAGAGCCACCCAGCGCGAAAGAAAGTGCAGCCTGCCCAGGAATGGCGCCGCACACACGGAGAGCTGACGCAGCAAGATGACACAACAAAAAGAAACACAGATTCCCGTGCCACTGACAACAACAGAAGCAGACAAAGAAACAAGACGCAGCAAATAGACACAGAGAACAGACAACTGGGGTGGGGGGAGGGTGGGGAAGAGGAGAAAAATAAATAAATAAATAAATCTTTAAAAAAAAAAAAGAAATCTTAAGGTTCTCCTCCGGGAAAATGATGGCTCACCCTTGGGGGTGGGCACGTGGGGTGTGGGGGTGGGCCACAGAGGCTGTTATTTCTGACGGTATAGAGGGGGTGGAAGAGTCCCTGACTTTAAGTCCTGTCTCCCCTTCTTTCTCACTTTGAAAGCCCAGACTCACTGGACTGGCAACATTCCCAGCCAAATAGTATACATTTCTTTTCTGTTTTCCCAGCCTCCCTTGGAGATAGGGGTGGCCAAAGGAGATATTTCAAGACAGGAAGAAAAAAAAAAAAAAACACAGCGGTTTTTGGTGGGGCTTTCAAGCAAATTCCTTAAAAGGAATTTTGTTTATTCTTCCCACCTGGAATGCATATGTGATAGCAGGAGCTACCACAGCCACTTTGCAACAAGAGGGGAGAAGCAAAAGAATTCCAGAGATATCTGCCTGATAGCTTTGATTCTCTGGATCTCCTGGCTTTAAAAATTCTCATCTGAATTTTTGTCACAGGGGATTACAGGTTATTTAGTTGCTTGTAGCCAGAACAGTTGGAGTAAGAGGCTGAAGCTCAAGGGAGTGGTTCAAGCTACAGAGAGCCACATTTGGGATCTTAAACCAACACAGAGATGATGGTCAAAACTGTGGAGTGGAAAGGAAAGTAAGAAACACCAGATGATTGCTGGAAAACACAGCTACAGTTTCCAAAAATTAGCAAGCACACTCTTGGGGGTGGTTTAAATATCATAAAACTCTAGTTTAATAATACTAAAGATACTTCAGTGAAATGCTAGATTTGGGCAAAAGAAGTAAAGAGGAGATTTATACAGAAGGTCTCGTGCAGCCAGGAAATGAACTTGCCATTTCTGATCTCACCTGTCTTAAAAAATAGAATTCCTTGAAAAAAAGAAGGGCTCAAGGTATTAGAGACAGAAAAAAAAAAATAATGGAAAAGGACACCAGGTGGACAAATATGAAATCCATTCCACGAGGAAACGGTCAGGATAAAGATTTGAGTGTGCTCGAAACACTACACCTTAGAAGGTAAATTAGTGCATCTGTTCTTTACATTTCTATGTGATCTAATTGAAATTGAAGACTGGTAACCTAACCTAATACTTTAAGTATGAAAATTCTGGATTCCGGTGATATCATCAGCCAAATTGAAAGCAAATAGATTTCAATTTATTTCTCAGTTTAGCTGTTTTACATTTCGAACAGATGCTAAGTAAGTTCACTATTTTCTTAAAAATTCTCCCAGCTTCTTTAGTGTTCAGTTCTAAATAAGAAGAAACTTTCCAGGAAAAAAAAAAAAAATCTACAATTCCCCCCCCCCCGCCCCCTTTTTTTTTTTTGTCCAAAGCACTTCATTTCTCAGCTTCTAAAATACATATAGCAGTTGAGTCTATTTCCTGTGTCATGTTTCCATCTGCATTCAAATTCTCATTCTTGGTTTCTGATTTCTAAGCACTGCCAAATTGTTGTCTTCTGGAGTTAATAATGAAGAGTCACCGCTCACCAGACCGCAGAAAGGGCAACAAGGCAGTGATACTAATTATCCTTGATAAAATGAGATGAGACAGCATCTTGCATGAAACTACGCCTCTTTTAGCACAGATCCCAGAATGTCCACTAACCGCCCACAAATGAATAATGCCATTTTTGTTGCCTCCGTAAGAAGGAGATTCTCTGACAGAGCTCCACAGATCTGACGTGGAGATTGGATTAGATTTCTAAAATCCACCTGAAATATGACTTTCATGTTATTATAACAAGGCTATTTATTCTAAAGACTGAAATTATCATTTTATTCTAACCCCCCCCCCCTTTAAAGTATTTTATGCTTACCCATTATTTTCTGTACCGAATGTTAGTTTTAGTCCAAGAGTGATTTTTCTGGGGAAGTTTCAGAAATTCATTCATCTATTTTTGAGCTGTCCCACTGAGGGGAAATTAAGGGTTTGTGCCTATTAAGACATTTTTTAGATGCCTTCTGGAGATCTCGGTTAGACTTGTATTTGAAAAATGCAGACTTCTTCTGTGGAATGACAAATCTGTCCTTTTTCCTGCTTGGGCAGATCATTATAAATGAACTATCTGGTTTCCTAAAATTAGTGACCTGCATAACTACACTATAATAATCGTCTTGCAAAGGAGTTCGCTCTCTTAAGTAATATTTATTAAACATCTACCAAGCCTAAGGCACTGAGGGGGCATTCTAAGGAAAAGATTTCACTCACCCTCCAAATTCAACATTTCATGCAAGTTATGCTCACCACAAATTTTCAGAAATATCTATCTAAGGACACACTGTTATTGAAACACATGAACTCCAAGTGAGAAGAAATAAAAAATGTGGCCCAATTTTCTTCTACAGCCGTTTCCTGTTCTCTTAGCTTTCATTTAAAACCCATTTCCTGATATGTGTATATATAAATATAATACGATTTTCAGATTATAATTATACATAAATATACTTTTTATATTTTAGGTATAACAAGAGATACATGCATGTAAAACAGAGATAAACATATACGTGTTTGCATATGTATGTATAAAACGGATGCAAAGATATACCACAGCCTTTGTCATTTGTGGATGTGTCACTACTCGTCCTTGCATTATGTGTGACCCATTACGATGGGAACAAGATGAACCTGTGTGTCAGGAAAATGTTCTGATCTCACTCTTTAAGGCAGGCATTCAGCACAGAGAGCATGCGGTCGGACTGCTGGTTCTTGAGCTCCGCTGTGCCTCCACATGCAAAGGGCAGTGGAGATTTAAGAAGCATTTTGGAAGCACCTCCACATGCAAAGTGCAGTGGAGATTCAAGAAGCATTTTGGAAGTTCATCGAAGAAAAGGATGCTCGGCGGAACAGTTGGAGACCAGTGTTTGCCGAGTGGATGACTGGGTTTGTTTTTGAGCCTGAATCACGCAGAGGCAACTCAGATTGGAGAAAAACCCCTTCTGTGGAATCTGAGAGCACTGGAGTCCAGCTCTTCCAACATATAGGTCGTGCCTGAGGATAAGTGTCTCCTTTTTTTAGGGTCCTTGTCCCAGGTGCGGCTGTCGATAAAATCCCTCCGTGGGCAGGTTTCCTGGATTAAATGATGGAGAAGGGTCTCAACCCCCCACCCCCCAATTTCTCTCTTTCAGAAACTCAAAATTCCAGGCAGATCCCAGTGCTGCATGGCAGGTGAGGGGCCATGGAGAAGGTAGACCCCAAGCCTGCTATTGACACAGGTGTGTCCCCTGCCCGGTGCTCCAGGTTAAAGACTCTGGAGAACACCCAGTGGTTTGGAGACTCACGCTGTTCTCCCCAAAATTAAGACCAGAGACCCCACCTCCCTGGGGAGCACCCAGGAGGGTCCAGCGCCCACATCTCACCTTGAGTTTTTCCAACCACCTCCTCCCCGTCTTCGTACCTGGCGACAGAAATAAGCGCCCACGCTCGTGTTGCCAGCTTCCTGAAACCATGCCAAATTCTTTCTCGGATCGCCAAATAAAGGCATCGTTTCTTCTTGATCTTCGCAGCGTCCTGCCAAGTCCAGCCCGTCTGAGAATGTTCATAGCAGGGTCTGTTGGTCGAGTCACATTCTGTTAACAACTCAGCCGAAGCATTTATCATCCTGGCCACACACGCCCTGGCTGGGTCCCGGCTCCACAATTTTTCTAGACCAGTTGGTCAAGGCTCAAAGACGTGGGGCAAGCGGCAAAGTACAGATGTGAATCCAGTTTGCCCGGCTCCCCTACCGCTTGCCTCCTCAATTTTAAAAAGCAGGAGTCATGCCATCCAAAAGCCCTTGTCGGAGGGTGAGGAAGACTGAGAACTCACTTTTATGTGCTGAGAACAGCAACAAAAAGGGATGTGGGAACACCAAAGAGGCGTGTTCTCAGTTCCACGCAGGAGGAGAGAAGACAAGCCTTAAAAAAAATCTCATCTGCTCCCAAATCTCCTCTTTGCTGACTCTTGACAACGGGATCTTTCCCCCACCTGGAAATCGCCCTCAGCTTTTCCTAATATTTAATGAAACTTTGAAGACTTTCTTCCCTCATGGTCCGCTCTCGTTCCCTAAATCACACAGACCCATTTATGGTGGGAAATGATCTGAGAGACTCACGCTGCTTCACCTTCCCACGTCGAGCCGCCTCTTGCCAAATCCCAAACTCATTCCAGCTTTGCGTTCTGAATTTAGGACCCTTGGTGTTTTGCCCGGAATCAACGCAGACTTTGCAAGACGGGCTTGGCTATTCTGAACTGAACTTGTGAATCTATCCTCGGAAGAGAACATTCCAGCCTTCCCAGGCTTTATTTTATTTTTTTCCAATGGAAATTGGGAATGTGAGGATTAGCCTTTCTTGCCTCGTTACAAAATGTTTTATTTCCTTTGGGGACAAATTATGTATCATGCGGGACTTGAGGATAAGACAATCTTGCGCAATCCTTCATCCGGCAAGATACTTGCCAAGGCTCTGCCTCGGATGCTGAGTTGGTTTTTTCCACAACGTCTGCAGCTCCGGCCGACACCGAGAGCCTTTTTGATTTTTCAGTGATTCATCCGGCATTCCTGGATGTACAGACAGAAAGCTGGCGCAGACAGCAGCGAATCGACTTGGATCTCTCGGAGGGACGTGAAGGCTCTCTGGGGTCAGGCTCCCACCCCTGCTTGACGTTTTCTCTGTCTTCTTTTTTTCTTCAGTTTTCTCTGAGTGGCAGCCCTTGGATACACCCCGTAACGGACAACTCACCACCTCATCAAGGAGCCTCTTCATCTTCCGACGGGGCTGGCATCTAGACGGTCCTTCTTGGTGTTGAGCTGGGCTGGTCTTTCAGGACACATGGCCCCTGGCTCTGCGTCTTCTGTGATGAAGGACAGACGGAAGCCTCTTTTACGTGCGGACTTTCAACTATCCTATTGTGACTAGTAATAGAAGAAACTGTAGCACTGAGGTGGAGAAAGTGACCACAGGAGGTACTGAGGGCAGGGAGAGGGGAGAAGAGGTGTGATAATGGGGGCATTTTCGGGACTTGGAGTTGTCCTGAATGATATTGCAGGGACAGGTGCTGGACACTATATATCCTGCCTTAACCCACTGAATGGACTGGGGAAGAGTGTGAACTACAGTGTAAACTATAATCCACGTGGTGCAGCAGTGCTCCCAAATGTATTCACCAAACGCAATGAATGTGCCACAGTGATGAAAGAGGTTGTTGATGTGGGAGGAGTGGGGAGTGGGGTATACAGAAACCTCTTATATTTTTTAATGTAACATTTTGGGGGAGGGATGTACATATCTTTAAAAAATACAATTTACAAAAATGATGGGGTGGGGGTGGGGAGTGGGGTGTATGGGAACCTCTTATATGTTTTTTTAATATTTTCTAATGTAACATTCTTCGTGATTTATTAACTTTAATTTAAAAAGTGAAAAAAAAAACCACACACAAACAAACAAAAACAAAGGCAATCAGCATGGTCTTCCCTCATTCCCTCACCCTTGGGAAGTTTCTATTCTTCAAAAATGCCCAGAACCCCCGCCTTTCTCCGCTGGCCGAGGATTCTAGACGTGCCACAGGAGCTCTCTCACTGTCCTGCCGACCTCCAGTTTGTCTCTAAGTCACTGTTGCCACCAAGTCATCCTGATGGTACCTAGCAGCGTGGGATGGGAAGGAGCCATCCTCATATACTTGCTTATCAATTACATTTCCAGCGTGAACCTCCAGTGTCTGCCACACATCCCACTGCCATGGACCCAATGTTTGTGCAATCTCGTTTGCTTGCTTGCTCAACCAGAGTGAGGTGATGGGTTTAATTCCCAATTATTATCAACCATTGCATGAACCTCCGCCCCCCCCACTCCCCCCCCCAGCCTAAGGGATCCAACTGAAAAACAAAGACCATCTCCCTAGAGTGAGGAGGAAGAGGGGGAAAACACATTATAGCCAGCTGAAAAAAAAATAAGGAAACCAAGAGTAAACATAAAGGATAGAAAAAGATATAACATAGAAATGCCAACCAAAAGTAAACCAGTGAGGTTACATTAATATCAATGTAAAACAATAAACAAATAGATAGTAAAAGTAAAGAGATGTAACAAACATCTCACGACAATGCAAGGTATTGGTGGAAGGTTGATATATGGACCCCTGTATGATGTTATGCATGTTAACTTTGTAAATTCACAACTTTTAATATGCACAGTGTTTACGTATGTTCAGATAGAAATGACATAAAGATAATTATAGGGTGGGTTGGGGGAAAATCCTTTGGTTAGTAGAATATTTTGACAATGGTCTTTAATCATTAGTTGAAAATGTTTCACAAGAATGCAAGGTATTGGTGGTGAGGGTGAGGTACAAGAGTCCTTATGATGTTACATACGTTTGTTTTATAAGTTCAAAACTATTACTATATACTATCGTTTATGTATGTTTATGTATGAACAGATAAAAAGTTTAAAAAAAGTAAAGAGAAAAAGTTCTTAAGATAAAAAAAATTCACCAGGAATATAAACAATTATCAATTTTTATGCACCTAATAACAAAGATTTAAAATATATAAAGCAAAGTTTGATAGATATAAAAGACAGACATATACACATTTTTAGTAGGAAATGTTACCAGACTCTCTCAATAACAGAACCAACGCATCAAAACTCAGTACAGATTTTAAGATTTGAGTTTGGTTTGAATTTGATGCTTTTGTGGATTTTTGCCTAATGGCACAACTCTATATTAACTTTTTATAAGGACCCATAAAATGCAAGATTTAACCATATACTGGGTTGTAAAGCAAATCTCAACAATCTCCAAATTAATGAAATGGTACAGAGTACAATCTCCAAATCCAAAGCAATTAAGTGGGGGGAAATAACAAAAATATATTTAGAAAATCCCATAAGTTTGAACGTTAAGCATTGTACTGCTCAAGAGTCAAAGAGGAAATCAAAATAAAAACTAGGAAGTATTTTGGTCTGAAAAATAAAGAAAATATGGCACATTAAAGATGGATACATGCAACTTAAGCAGAGTTGTGAGGGGGGATTTACAGCTTTAAATATGTTTATAAAAAGAAGAACAACTGAAAATCAAAACTGAACCTGTCTCAAGAAAGTAGGAAAAAAACCCCAAAGTAACAGAAATTAATGAAGAACATAAAAAAGAGAAAATGAACAGAACCAAAAGTTGGTTGTGCCAAAAGATGAATGCAAGTTATATATCCCAGCAACACTGACCAAGAAACAAAGAGAAAGGTTATATAAATGTGCAATACAAACAACTTTATGCCAAAAAATGAAAATTTAGAGAAAACATAAAATTTCATAGAAACAGAAAAAAACCTAATTAAGGAAATTTTATGCAAAATTTAAATTTTCCCCACAAAGAAAATGTCAGTTCCAGATGTCTTTGCCAATAAATTTAACAAATGTTTAAGGAAGACATAATGCCAATTTCATACAAATGCTTCCAGAGTCTAAAATGAGAGAATGCTTCTTAACTCCGTTTCAAAAAGCCAGAATAACCTCAATAGTCAAACCTTTCCAGGACTTTATAGGAAATAAAATTGCAGGTTGTGGTAGTCTGGAGCTGTAAGTACCCCATAAAAAACACGTTCTTAAATCTAGCTCGTTCCTGTGGGTGTGTAAGAAGGACCTCCTGATGAGGCTACTTCAGTTAAGATGTGGCCCAGCCCAATCAGGATGGGTCTTAGTCCAATTACTAAAGTCCTTTATAAGAGAATGAATTTCAGAGAGAGAAGGGGAGTAGGAAGCAAGAAGCTGAAGTTCAACAGAATCCAGAAGATTTGGGAGAGCCCAGAAGGAGCCGCCATATGCATTACTATGTGACTGAGGAGCTAGGACAGAGACTGCTGGCAGTTAGCCTCAGATCATCAGGGTTTGGGAAGATGCCATCTCTGCTGATGCCTTGATTTGGTCTTTCTCTTAGCCTCAAGACTGTGAGCTAATAAAGTTCCAGTGTTTAAGCCAACCCATTGCATGTATTTGCTTGAGCAGCCAAGAAACTAAAGCAGGGCAGTCACACTTATGTGCGAAGGTGAAGCATTTTATGTAAAACATTAGCAAACCAAAGCTAGAGAAGTGTATTAAAAAAAACAAAAGGATAATAAAAGCATGAAGATTTGGTTTCATTCCCAGAATACAAGTTTTGTTTGGCATTCAAAAAAAAAATCATTGGATTTCATCATATTAACAGAATAAAGGGGAAAAGAAAAACATTAGGATACCTCAATAAATGAAAGAGGACAAGCAATCAAATTGGACAACTTGACAACATTTATGATTTAACAACCATGGTAGCATATTAGGAATAGAATGACACTTTCTTAATATAAAGTTACACACATCTTTCAGCAGACATCATGTTTAATGGAAAATGTTTAAATTAAAGCTTCTGCTCTGAGTTTGGGAAGGAGACAAAGATACCCCATATCAGTACTTCCACTCTATGTTATCCTGGAAATCCAAAACAGTGCAGTAAAACAAGGAAAAAAAAGATAGCCTAATGGAAGGAAAGAAAGGAGGGAGGGAGGGAGGGAGAAAAGGGAAGGAAGGAGGGAGGGAAGGAGAGTATGACAAAGGGGTAAGAAAAGAAAGGGAAAGGAAAAGAATGAAAGGAGAAGGGGGATGGAATGGGAGAGAGGGGAAGGAAGGGGAAAAGGAAGAAAAAATCATTATTTGCAGATAATATGATTGTATATATTCAAATTTCAAATATTTTATACATTACTAGAATTATTCAGTGAGTTTAACAAGTTTTCTGAATGAAAGGTCAATATAAAAATAATTCTATTTCTAACAGCAAAAAACAATTATCAAAGAACTTTTGTAAAAGATAAAATTTACTTTTGCATATAAAGATCGAACATTACGAAAAATGCCTAAAATGGTATCTGTTAGACCTTTAGCCCAAGCACTGTAAAATTTTATAGAGAGAAATAAATAAGGAAGAGGCCGATTCTCTCTGAGTCATCTGTAGATTGAATGAATTAAAGAAGAAGGAGAGGAGGGAGGAGTGGAGGAAGGGGGAGGGGAAGGAGAAGAAAGGGATAAGGAGGATGAGGGGGAGGAAGGAGAGGGGAGGGAGGCAGAGGCAAGGGAGAGAAGGAAGATGAAGAAGATGAGGAGTAGAGGAGAGGAGGAAGGAGAGGAGGGGAAGGGGAGGAGACAGGAGAGGAGGAGGAGGGGTAGCAGGAAGGAGAGGGGAAGGAGGGAGAGGAGGGGGAGAAGGCAGAGTAGGATGTCAATTTGCTCTGTCAATCATCAGGAATTATTATGGAGCCACAGTTCTTAATAATTATTAGGAAACTTCCACCACTGGTACAAGAATAGACAGATGGACAAAACCGATCAATGAGGAGAACATAGACCCATACACTTAAACACATGTGGTTTATTTTGTCTTTTTGTTCTTTTTTTTTTTTTTAACCTTAGGGAAGGGTGTGAAGATGGGGACATTTTCACAAATGGGATAGGGAGACCAACTTTCTATTTGGGACTTAACAATGGAATTGGACCTCATGTGTCAGACACCAGCTCAAAAGTAAGTTTCATGGGACCTCACATATATATTTTTTAATGTAATATTATTACAAAGTCAATAAAAAAAATACATGAGGCAAAAAAAAATAAATAAAATAAACATTTTATTTAAAAAAAAAAAAAAAAAAAAAGTTTCAAAAGAAAAAAAAGATTATTAATCTACATAGAAGAGATAAAACATGACTGCCTCAGACAGTAATTTTAAAAGGATATCTCCCTGATATGGGGGGAGGGGAGGGGAAAGATTCTTTTTAAAGAGGAAACAAAATGCCCCTAACTAAAAAGAGGAGAAATCAGTTTATTGAAGTACATTTAAATAAGGAATGTCTGTTTATCATTAGATGCTTATTAGACATGAGGGAAAGGCAAGCCTTTCTGCAAAACATATCTGAAAAATGTATCATTGATACAGATGAAAGAACTCCTGCAGGTCAATAAGAAAAAGACAACCTTAACTTACAATGTTTTTTTCAAGACTCGGGCGTGTGACCAAGAAATTCAGGTAAGTTGGTCCGGCCAAGGACAACGGTACCCACCTTGAAAGCAACTCACTTCATTGTACTTCAGCATCATTTCACCTAAGCAGTCGCTAAATCAGGTCGTTGATCCATGCCATTGAATTCAAGCACCTACCCTCTGTAGTCTCAAGAGACATTGTAACTGAGATATTCTGCTGGAATAAAAATACCTTTTATTCAAGGTCTTTTTCTAGTTACATCACCAGCTGGTGATTGATAGTAATTCCTTGGCACCAGGGAGGCTCATCCCCAGGAGTCATGTCCCATGCTGGGGGGAAGGCAATGCATCTACATGCTGAGTTTGGCTTAGAGAGTGGCCACATTTGAGCAACATGGAGGCTCTCAGGAGATAACTCTCAGGCACCCTGCAGCTATACACCTAGTTCATATTTCAGACACACAGTCTCATAAGCAAAGTCATCAGTTTCAAGGGCACATCATTGGACCATCCTTCTTTGTTGGTCTTTGCCGTTGCACTTGGGGGATTGTTGCTGTTCCATTGGGGAATCTGATAGAGCTTCCCTGGCAAGGAACTCAGAGTGGGAGAGAGTGTAAACTGTTATCCATGTGGTGCAGTAATGCTCCAAAATGTATTCACAAAATGCAAAGAATGTGCCACAATGATGAAAGAGGTTGTCGATGTGGGGTGAGTGGGGTGGGAGGTATATGGGAACCTCTTATGTTTTTTGAATGTAACATTTTTTAAAAATAAAGAGATCTTAGGGAAAAAAATAAAATAAAAATTTGTAAAATACATTTCTATGAAAAGCACATTTAAAAAAAAAAAGAGACACTGTAACTGTTTAGGGACAACCTCCCCCCAGCATTGCAAACTACCATTTTCAGGGAGCAAATCGTTTATCTTCAGCCCAAAGCAAAGATGCTTTCATCTCCTCTTTCCCCAACGGCCTCAGAATCGCTTGCTTCAAGTTACCTAATGGACTGACTGCGAGATCGAATTCAGGGCAGCCTGCCGGCTCTCGCACGCTGCGCCGACCCTCAGAGGATTTGTGCCCTGCTGCAGCACGTGTGCTCTCTGTCGGGCTCCACGAAACCTGGAAGGAAATTTGCCTGCTAAGTAGCAATTAAGCATCTTTGCAAATCACCGGGGAGGTGAACTCGCTGCCTTAGAAAATCATCATCATCAAATAAGATTTATTCAATGCCTCCACATGCACGGAATTATGTAGAGGCTGGGACAGTTTCCAAAGTTTGCAGAGACATCTTCCTTCCAAAGTGCTGCTAAAGCTCTCAGCGTCATCTGCGACTTCACAGGTTTAAACGAAATAACAGACCCCAACGTCCCAGATACCTTTCACAGCAGACGGGCAAACCTGATACTCGCTCCTGAGATTCTCTGCACATTTCCTCAAGATCCAAGATAATCTCTTCACCTATTTAAACTCTAAATTTTATGGGATCCATCAACAAGCCAGGTTCAGGGCGGAGGGAGGAGAGGCTTGTAAAATCATTCCAGTAAAGAGGAAGTCATATTTGTGGCCAGAGTAATGGTGAATACATTGCTCTGAAAATTGCTGCTTGCCCAGTTTTCTGGTTTTATAACTCTTTCCCGATACCACCTGCCAAGGACCTTGCTTTTTCTGTACACTGCTTGCAGATGAGTAAACCTCGGTTCACCTTCAGATGTCGTTTTTAATGAGATCCAGAAAGGACGTTTTGTACCTACACTAATGAGCTCTACATTCCACGGGTGCAAAGACTTGGAGAGATCTGCTAAATCTCCTCTCGCGCAATCTGAGGTAGTTCACGAGGATGCTTCATGTGGCTCCAGCAGGCCAAAGATTGGGGAAATTCAAACAGTAAACTGTCTTGCAATGGCTACCTGCCAAGGTCTAGTCTCCACGCTAAGTTTTCTCCACCATCCATCTCATTCATTCATGGTCCGCAGTTTCCTTACAGAGCAGGGACAAGCAGTGCAGAAAGAGAGCAGACTCAGAGAAGGTAGATAACGGGTTGTTTTTTGTTTGTTCCTTTTTTTATGATAAACTTTTTTTGCAAAAAATGTTACATTAAAAAATATAGGAGGTTCCCATATACCCCACCTCCCCACTCCTCCCACGTCAACAACCTCTTTCATCATCATGGCACATTTGCTGCATCTGGTGAATACATTTTGGAGCACTGCTGCACCACATGGACAGTGGTTTACATTGTAGTTTACACTCTCCCCCAGTCCACCCAGTGGCCATGGCAGGACATACAATGTCCAGCATCTATCACTGCAGCACCACCCAGGACAACTCCAAGTCCTGAAAATGCCCCCACATCATATCTCTTCTTCCCTCTCCCTGCCCACAGCAGCTCCCATGGCCACTTGTCTCCACACCAATGATCTATTTTCTTCCAAGAGGCTGTTTTTATTGCCCCTGATTCACCCCACTGGCGAGGGAGGAATTTCTGCCTGGACAGATGAGATGGACAGAAACTCACAGCCCTGGGGAGGAGGACACCACTAACCACTCAGCACCACCCTGGTAGCTGAACTCAGGGCTGTGTGGACCAGCAGGGCTGTGGGGAGTGGGCTTTGTAGTAACAAGGTCAGGGTGCCTCCTTGTTCCCATCAGAGGATGTGATCGTCTTGTTGGAATAATGCCATGGGCCGGCAGGAAACTGAAGCCCCTGCTCTGGGCTGTGCAGTCACTGAGCCTGGTTCCCATGACAATGATGTTTGTTTGGTGGGGGGAGGCCTTCTTTGCAGGAATAAAATGGGGAGGATGAGCTTGTGTTAGACCATTCAAGGTCCTCTGAATGTCAAGGCAACACATAAAGTCAAATCAAACAGCTAGTGCTGAGATGCAAAATCTCCTCTGTCCCTGCAAAGCCCAGAGCTTTCTTTTTGTAATAATAATCACCACTACCGACTGATGCCAGCAGAGCCGTATTGCGATGTCCATTCTCCCAACCGTGTTGCAAAGAGACATGATTACACTAATTTCACGGTTCCCTTTCAGAAACGTTCACGTGCCCCAGTCATAGAGCTGGTAAGTTCAACTTTAACCAATGGGTACATGCCCAGGTGTATCTTGCTATTTATTCCCTTTTATAAGTGACTTACCTATTGATATTTTGATCACTCTTTCTAGCCATAAATCAAATGGTTTCTGCAGTGACTCACTTGCCAAGAGGCTGCTGGCCAATTACCTCCTACAGAAGAGTAACTGAGAGGAAATTGGCATCAAGCACCTGAGCAAGTCCGGTGCACCTTTGCTGCAAGAATTTTCCAGGTGTGGTGTGGGCTCATCATGGATTCCAAGCCCTAGGGACTTTATGAGCTGGGAATGACTTCAGAGATCAGCTTGTGGCATGGTCCTTTTTATATCAGCACAATTCTTAAAATGAAATATTAACTTGAAAGGCCAACGTACAAATAAAAAAGGGGCAACTTCCCTGGCTTCGGGAAACATGGGAATGGGAGGGGAGTTAAGGAGGGTTTCCTGCAAGCACAGTTTGGAAACCATAAGAATAACCAAATATCACTACAGAGGAAGATCCTGTGTTCTAAGATATCACTCAAAGTGAGAAAGTGCCAAAAGGCTTTCTCACACGTCCAACTGAAGGTTGGGGTAGACCAGATGACTGCTTGAGTTCGCACCTTATTCTGAACAGTAAAATTATATTAGGGAATCATAGGGCAGAGTGTTGTGATAAGTGGGCCACATGGCCACAGAATAACATGCTACCTTTAATTACAAACCTTGTGGGCATTTTCCTAATCTCTGTGTAAAGGAAGAGGTCATGTCAATGATGAAAAAGTCTGTTAGATTCATTGTCTGCTCTAGTCACGGCCGATTTTAATTTCCTGGAATTGAAAACCTGTCTAATGAAGGCAAGTGTTCCCTTCGAGAACAATCTTTATGCCTACCTCTTGCCGTGGTAGCAGAGTGCATGTGTCCAGACTCTAGTGACGTGCATTTTCCTCCACTTATAGACGTCTCACTGTGGCCTCTGCCCATTTCCAGGGGACCTCTCCTCTCTATTCTCTTCCTCTATTCCTCTTCCACCCCTCATGAAAGGAAACATGCCAGTGGATTTAGGCTCACCCTGCTCCAGCTGACCTCACCATAACCTCACCATATCTGCCACAACCCTATGTCCAACTGAGGTCCTTGGTCTTCTACCTATCTTTTTTAAAAAGTTTTTTCACATTTTATTTTATTTTTTCTTCTTTATTTTCTTTTAAATGTTACATTCAAAAAATATGAGGTCTTCATATACCCCTACCCCCCTCACCCCACTCCTCCCTCATCAACAACCTCTTTCATTATCATGGCACATTTGCTGCATCTGGTGAATACATTTTGGAGCACTGCTGCACCACATGGACAGTGGTTTACATTGTAGTTTACACTCTCCCCCAGCCCACCCAGTGGGCCATGGCAGGATGTACAATGTCCAGCATCTGTCCCTTCAGTACCACCCAGGACAACTCAAAATCCTAAAAATACCACCACACATATCTCTTCTTCCCTCTCCCTACCCTCAGCAGCTACTGTGGCCACTTTCTCCACATCAATGCTACAATTTCTTCCATTACTAATCACAGCAGTTCCATAGTCGAATATCAGTAAGTCCACTCTAATCCATATTTTATTCTTCCATCCTGTGGACCCTGGGATGATGATGTCCACTCTACCTCTATATCGAGAGGGGGCTTAGATTCCACAGGGATGATGGGTGCAATTCTCCTGCTTTCAGTTGTAGGCACTCTTGGCTCCCTGGTGTGGTGGTTGACCTTCTTCACCTCTCTGTTAGCTGGCCAGGGTAAGTCCAATAAACCAGACGGTAGGAGTTGCAACTCTGCTGAGGTTCAGGGCCCGGCTGTCACATGGATAGCCCAGAGACTCAGGTCTCCTGAGTATACACCAACCGCAGCACCAACCACAGGTCCGATAAAAGTAACAGAAGAGACATGTGTAGAAAGGTCATACCTGAGTCCAACTCCATCACACTCAGGAACACAAACTCCAAAGTAGGGCCCACTGACATGGCCCTGAACTCCAGAGCATCTGCCATGACGGTAGAACCTGTGGGTCTCTGCAGCCCTCAGCAGAACCAGCACCTGGGTTTCTATCTCCTTTGGCTGTCTCTGGTACCCTGCTGAGGCGTGCATAAGCATCACCCCTGATGACCTCCCGACTCTTTTTTGGAGACTCATAGCCATATAAACTCTTTGTCCTTTCCATTTCCCCCTTTGTCTATCTTTTGAGGTACACGAGTCACCCCGGAACGAGGGCCTCGGCAGGTTGATGCAGGGGGTTCGGGCAGAGGTGGGCTCTCTCCTCACAGTTCCTCCTGTGTTTCTTCTCTGCTCTGGAGCTGCTCCTGCTCCACTCTCTCCAGCGTGGCTCGAGAAGACAGCACTGGAGAAGACAGGCTCAAGGTCAACCTGTGACCTGTGCCTTCCTCTGGCCGGATGGCGCCCAGGTGAAAGGAGCTTGCTCAAGACGGCACACAAAGAGCGGGGCAGGGGCAAGAACCCTGCAGGGAGGAAAATCACGCTTGCCCCTCGCTTTCCGCCCATGAGCGTGGCGGGCATTGGGGTCGAGAGACAAGGACTTTGCGGCGGCTTGCTCGGTCGGTAGAGGTGGGGTCTGGCTGCGGACGAGGGGTCAGTCCAGCTCTGGACGAGGGGTTGGTCCCGCTCGGGACGAGGGGTCGGTCCCACCTGGGACGAGGGATCGGTCCGGCAGCAGACGAGGGATCGGTCTCACAGGGGTTGCGCGGTTCGGCTGACGGGGTTGCCCGGCGAAGCCGGCGACGAAGGGGTCGCCCGGAGAAGCCGGCGACGAAGGGGTCGCCCGGAGAAGCAGGCGACGAACTGGGGACAAGGGAGGCCAGGCCCTTGTCGGGGGCTCTCAGGACTGGAGGGCGCACGGCAGAAGAACTACCGCGGAGACAAGGTAAACACGCAAGTCCACTTTATTGAGGGAGAGGCAACAGTTTTATAGGGGCTGGGGAAGGCTGATTGGTCGAAGCCACGCCCTGTTCTGATTGGTTGCCGGCGAAAGGTCAGTGGGCGGTACTGGATGGGGGAGGGGTGGTGGTTAGGGATTGGCTGTCGCTGTTGCTGGGGGAAGGGGCAGGGTTTAGGGATTGGTGGCTGCTGTTGCTGGGGTGGAGGGCAGACTTGAGTTTCCTGCCCACGCCTGGCTGTTGCTGCTGTGGGGGGAGGGGAAAGGGCAGACTGGAATTTTCCGCCCACGCCTGGCTGTTGCTGCTATCGGGGGAGGGGAAAAGGGCAGACTGGAATTTTCCACCCTGCGCCTGCGCAGGGAGAAGGAAGAAGAAGGGTGCCGCCCCACAGGCATTGCGTGGCGCCATCCGGGAGGAGGGGCGGCCGCGGAAGCATGGCTGCTGAGAAGGGGAGACCCGAGGGCACTCTGCGCCCATGCCGAGCTTCCTTCAGGGGTGGCGGTGGGCCCGACCAACCACCCTATTAAGGGGGCAGCAGCTTGGCCTGCCGCGGCTGCTCCCCCGCCAGGCCAGCAAACCACACTTCAGCCCGAGGGGTGACCGCAGGACTTGCCAAAGCCTTGGTAACACCAAAGGATGGGCGTCTCCACCCAGGCTGAGGACCCAAACTCAGGTCTCGGGTCTCCACCTCCCCTCACCCCACAGCATCGGGACATCCTGGCTTCACTGCTTTCGGTGACACAGAGACCACCAGTGAGGACCAAGATCTGAAGGCAGATCCCTTAAAGAAGGGAAGCCTGATGACACAGCATCCCCTTGAATGCAGTGTCACGGTGGCCTCTACGGAACTAGGAAACAGAAAAGGGAATAGAGTGCTCTTTGCACGTGAGCTAAAACATGAGCGTGCATCCACCCTGCAGAGGTCCACTGCAAACCCCAACTCAGCAAGCATTCAGAAGCCAAAAAATTCCGGTTGTGAATTTTTTTTTAATTTCAGTTCGTCAGATAGCCTTTGCAAAATGCCAGCAAAAGAGCTTTGATGGAAAAACCCACCCTGCTGGCTTTTCTCAACAAGAAACCACATTGCCAGGGGGTAAAAACTGAAGTCCGCTTGGCCCTAAACAAAGGCAGACAGCCTCTGTCTATACATGCCCGTGGCAATGTGTACACATTGCCTGGGATGGTGTTTGAAACTCTCTTCTACTTCTTCTTCTTCGTCTTCTCTTCCTCCTCCTCCTCCTCCTCCTCCTCCTTCTCCTTCTTCTTTATTTTCTTTTAAATGTTACATTAAAAAAATATGAGGTCCCCATATACCCCCCACTCCCCTCACCCCACTCCTCCCACATCCACAACCTCTTCCATCATCGTGGCACATCCACTGCACCTGGTGAATATATTTCCAAGCCCTGCTGCACCACATACAACCAACTCTTGACGCCTCAACAAACAGAAAACCTGTTACCCCACCAACGAGAAACCCCAGGACTAGCCACTTGAGATCCTTGCACCTGTTTTGCCTCCAGGTGCTGGACTAATCAGCCAGGAACTTCCAACAAAGTCCCCTGACCGCCCAGACCTGACCTGGCCACGTACCAAGCTCTGTGTGCCTCCACCTGTTTGGAAACCCCAGGAATGATGGCTGAGCAGGTCTCGCAACCTGATGGCAAGCATGGTGTTTGTTTAGCTAAGCGCTCACTCGAGAGTTTGCATAACAGACCCCCTGTTTTGTTTTCACGGAACATCTCATCCGGGGCTGAGCCCGAGAGCTTAATCTCTCCTAATACAATAAAGCGGCGCTTTAAAATATTATTAACCTCATCTGTCTAGATTTGGGACTAATAGACCATCGTGAGCACATTGTCTTATCCCTGCCAGTTATGCTCATACTTATTAATCCACTCGTCCACGGGAAGAAAAAAAAAAAAATTCTAAAGGAAAACCAACGGCAGCCTCCGTGCACACGCGTTCGGGTTAGGAGGGCAGTAATTAAATGTCAGGCTTGACAGATTAAAATTATGAAATTTAAAATCACCGCGGAGCTCTTTGTCATTGTCAAATTAGAAGTCAGGGTGACGAGGGCTGCGCGGCGCGCCGTGTAATGGATTGAATGGGAATGGAGAATAGCAGCAGGTTTTGCAGAATCCAGATCAGCCTGGGGTTCAGTTCGGAGCAGGGGGGGCGGTCCATTTTGTATTCACACAGGCTGCCTTGAAAATGCCCTTACAGACGTACGTGGGTATGAGGGAGAGCCGAGAACGGGGAAAGCATGAAGCGCGTTCCATAAACATCATCTCCTCCAGGAAGGCTGACGGATTTCTATCGTTAAGGTGCAACATCCCCCTCCCTCTATTTAGAACTGAAGAGGGAAGATTTAATTTAATAACACTCTAAGGCAAAAATTTCACGCACCGCGTTTGCTTCCACGGCCAAGAGCTTGCAGGTGCAACCGGCACAAGCTCTTTTAAAACGCATGGCGTGCATTTGCCCTGAAAGAGTCCAACTATGCCAGGGTTTCGGGGGCTCTTTCGTTTTACCCAAATGGAAAGCCCTTTGCTAGGCATGGAAGCAACAGCCCGGGTAGAGCTGTAAGCCCCAAGAAGCAGGTCACAAGACAATTAGCTCCAGACACCAGTCGACGAAACTGCAGGAACTGTTTGCCTCTCCTACAACACGATGGAGACAGGGGTCTAAGCCCCCTACCTGCCCCTCTGTTCAGGGGAAGGAGACCCTCAGATTCCTGACAGTTTCTCCCGGAGCAAGGTATGCAGAACAACGTGTGAATAATTCAGCAGCTGTAACTGATGAAATACGACACCTTTCAAAACCCTTCTGCATGGCTATGTCTTAAGATAAGAATATCTCTTTCTTTCAAGGACTTTCAGTTGAAGAATTACCAACACGTGGCACCTGAAATTTCTCTACCGTTTGCAGAGGTGTGAGACCCTAAACGCAGTAGGACCGGTCCCTTGGGCTGCATTGCTAGGGGGTCTCTGTACCCCCATGAGTTTCCCTTAGCTGGGGCACCTGTGGAATTTCACTGGGCAGCCAACAAGACACACAGACTTTGAACTTGGGGTGGGAATGCTGCAAGTTCCACCTGCCAATGCCTCTTCCACTCCATGGAAGTCCCCATCTTCCCATTTTCATAGCCTT
Source organism: Dasypus novemcinctus (assembly GCF_030445035.2). NCBI lineage: Eukaryota > Metazoa > Chordata > Mammalia > Cingulata > Dasypodidae > Dasypus > Dasypus novemcinctus. The sequence goes on along the minus strand of NC_080704.1, from coordinate 816,371 downwards.
CTCATAAGCTTAGTTGTTGTTGTTGTTTTTCCTCTTTATTTTCTTTGAAATGTTACATTCAAAAAATATGATGTCCCCATATACCTCTCACCCCCCTCACCCCACTCCTCCCACATCAACCTCTTTCATCATCATGGGACATTTTGGAGCACTGCTGCACCACATGGACAGTGGTCTACATTGTAGTCTACACTCTCCCCCAGTCCACCCAGTGGGCCATGGCAGGACACACAATGTCCAGCATCTGTCCCTGCAGTACTACCCAGGACAACTCCAAGTCCTGAAAATGCCCCCACATCGTATCTCTTCTTCCCTCTCCCTACCCTCAGAAGCTACCATGGCCACTTTCTCCACATCAATGCTATGGTTTCTTCTATTACTAATCACAATAGTTTTATAGTAGAATATCAGTAAGTCCACTTTAATCCATACTCTATTCCTCCATCCTGTGGACCCTGGGATGGTGATGTCCACTCCATCTCTATATCGAGAGGGGCCTTAGATCCCACAAGTATGATGGAAGCAATTCTCTGCTTGCAGTTGTAGGCACTCTTGGCTCCCTGGTGTGGTGGTTGACCTTCTTCACCTCCCTGTTAGCTGGCTGGGGTAAGTCCAATAAACCAGACGGTAGGAGTTGCAACTCTGCTGAGGCTCAGGGCCCAGCTGCCACATGGCCAGTCCAGAGATTCAGGTCTCCTGAGTATACACCCACCCCAGCGCCAACCACAGGTCTGGTAAAAGTGAGAGAAAAGGCACTTTTTAACCTTTCAAGGTAATTCTGGCAATTTGTACAACATTGTTACTTTTCCACCATGCATGGTTCAGGGTGTGATGAAAGAAGAAAAATTGTCTCCATTTGCTGCTAGGACAAATGCCACACACTGGGGTGGCTTACAGGACAATGATTTATTGTCTCACTATATGGGCGGCTACAAGCTCCAAAATCAAGGTTCCCACTGGCCCTCTGTCTTTCACAGGCTTTAGTGTTCTGGCGCTGTCTTGCCGCAGTAGTGGGATACTTCAGCTTGTGTCTTTGCCTCCATCCCACAGCCTCTTCCCCTCCTGGACCTCTTGGTGGTTTCTCTGCTGCCTGTGTCTGAATTTATTCTGCTTATGCGACCCCAGCCCTGCAGAAAAAGCCACACCCTCGTTCCATGCGGCCTCATCGAAAGATCCTATTCACAAACGAGTCCACACCTTAATCAAAAACAGCATCTTCCAAGAGATAGGATGTGGGGGCATTTTCAGGACTTGGAGTTGTCCTGGGTGGTACTGCAGGGACAGATGCTGGACATTGTATCTCCTGCCTTGGCCCACTGGGTGGACTGGGGGAGAGTGTAAACTACAATGGAAACCATTATCCATGTGCTGCAGCAGTGCTCCAAGATGTATTCACCAGGTGCAATGAATGTGCCACGATGATGGACGAGGTTGTTGATGGGTGAGGAGTGGGGTGAGGGGGGTAGGAGGTATATGGGGACCTCATATTTTTTTAACGTAATATTTTTTTAAAAATAGAGAAAAAAAACCCAGCATCTTCCAGCGTCCTGTTTCCACGTGGGTTTGCACCGCCAGGTACTTAGACTGGACTTGAAGGTGGCTTTGGACTGGGCCAATGGTTGCATCCCCAACAACTGTGCAAAGTCCTTCAACCCCCAGCCCTGGGAGCATCTCAGCAGCTCGTCAACAAGCCCTTCCTTTGGGGTGTCTGAGATGGCCTACAGCAGACAGCAGGCGCTGCTTCCTCCTTATAGCCATAGTCATGGCCCCAGAATGCTGGGAGCAGCAGGTGCACAAGTTGGGCAATTTCCTTGGCAACTGGCCTCGGCGCTTGGCGTGCCTCATTTTGTTGGCCCCTTGCGGCACGCTCGCGTGGCCCCATTTTACAAATGAGGGAGTCGAGACCCCTGAGAAGGTCTGGCTTGGTGGGAGGCATCCATCTAATCTCAGATACAGGATTCGAACCCAGGGCTTCCAATTCCATAGCCTGCACCCTTAGCTGTAAACACCACTGCCTTCTCTTCTAAAAGAAAAATCACTCCTTTTAAATCATTTAACGTGTTTAATGATTGTCCTTAAAGCAGGCATGTGCTGCATCCCTGGAAGCTGTGCCCCTCACTCAACTTTAAATTCCCAGGTTCTGGCAGGGCCAGTCACATAGGGCAGGAATCAACGCATCTGTGTCAGTGAACGAACGAACACCCAGGGTTGGAGACCTCTTTGTACTGAGATATTTTCTTGCTTTCTTTCTATTTCTCGCTAGAGGATAGTGTTTGCATTTTTCCAGATCCTAGAACTGGTTTTCACGATCAGTTTTACATGAAACACATGATTTAAATTGAAATTAGGAAGTTTTGAAAAGAGAAGAGTATTGAGGGAACAAATGGTTGAACAGACGGATTTATCAATGTATCTAAGTCTCCACTCAATTTTAAGTAATGCCATCCCAGGAGTTACTGACCTTTGTAGCAGGAGTTTTCGTAATACTGAAAGAGGTTCCTTTACTTTTTGGCTAATTTATTTATGTTAACTGCAGTACAATATGCATAACTTAAAGTTCATTTAAACTATTTTAAGAGGCCAATTCTTTGACATTAAGTAGATTGACAACACTAAGTAACTTTCACCTCATCTATTTCATGACGATTTTCAGCATCAAAATAAAACTCACACTCATCTAGCAGTAACTCCCTATCCCCTTCTCTTCCCACTCCTGGGAACCTCTATTCTGCTTTGTATCTCCATCTAATTGCTTATTCTAAGTATTTCATATAAGACGAATCATGCAATATGTGTCCAGGAACGTTGACAGTCGCAAGATAGAGGCAAGTAAACCTCCTTCATGGTTGGGATGGCTCTTTAGAGCCTGCAAAATCCAGGCAGGAAAGATGAGTGATGGAGAAAGAATTAAGAATTGCATGGCTGTTTCATCATGCGAGGGAAAGAGTAGGACACTGAGACTTCTGGCTGGGCTGGTGGTACTGCTGTATGAGGCTTTGGCAGCTGCTATAACAAGTTATCACCAAACCCCGAGACTTAAAATAACTGAAATCTATTCTTTCACCATTTTGGAGGCCAGAAGCCCCAAATCAAGGGGAGGCAGAGCCATGTTTCCTTCAAAGGTTCTAGGAGAAGCTCCTTCCTGCCTCTAGCAGCTTCTGGTGGTGGCTCTGGGCGTCCATGACTTAGGTCTGTCTCATCCCAAGCCCTGCCTCCATTCACATCACCTTCTCCTCCACAGTATAAACCTCTCTGGGCCTCATTCTTACAAAGACACGTGTTATTCTGCTCAGGACCCACCACGAGAATCCAGGATAATCACCCCATCCTCCACGCAGTCGCATCTGCAAAGACCCCATTTGCCTTAGAAAGTAGCTTTGCAGGTTGCAGGGTGGAGCCCCGTGCATCTTCTGGGGTCCTTCTGATGAGCATTGCTGCATGGAGATTTTGTGGGTTTGCTTTGAAAGAGCAGGCACTCAGAAGGGACAAAGTCCTAGCAACTGGAAGAGGGTGGTCTCAATTCAGAGGGAGGGCTGGGCTGAAGAAAGAGCCTCAGAGCTTCCTCTCTTGGACGCTTTGCTGCGCCATCTTGGATTCCATGGTCTCTGGTAGGTGAACCCACCCACGGTCTCCAACTGATCAGGGTCTTGCTGGGACCCCACCACAGCCTTCACCAACCCTTCTCCCCAGGCGACCTTCATGGCTTCCTCCATTTCATCTTAGCTCTGAGAGTCTCATCACAACTATCTTCAGAGGTTTTCTCCCTCTATTCACTGCATGACTGTAAACCAGAAATTTGGCCACATTGAATGCCCCATTCTCTGCAAGGATGTGGAAGCTAATGGGGATGTCCTCTAAACAAACCATTAGGAGTTTGCACAAAAAGATTTCCACCATAGGAAAACCTCTGAGGTAAAGTATTTTCTCTATCAAATATAACAATTCCAACAGACTTCTATCTTCTCATTAGTCTCCTTCATCAAATGGCTCAGCAGAGAACAGCTGTTGGCCAAATTTAAATCCCTGGTAGCTCTTTGAAAATTGGTCTAGCAACAGGGAGATATCTGAACTGAATAAATCACAGCCTTTACAAATTTACAGGCCAGTTAATTAGAATGGGTGATTTTTTTTCTCACAAATATTACAAAGAAAGAGCTAGGGTGAAGAGCATTTTGTCTTCATCTATGTTAATCCCAAACCAACTTTTGTACCTTTTATATTGGATTGGCTACATGTTGTTTTTGCAGTTTGCAAGTTTCATCAGAAGATCCCTAGTCCAAGACATCTCATGAAAATCAAGTAGGTATTCTCCAACCTATCATGTTAAATTTCTGAACTCTCTACTATCAAGTCAGCAGTATATTTCCTGAGGAAGTCTCTACAGCTCACACTTGTCTGCTCCCATTCTCCCCCAATCCCAGTCATAGGTCACAATAAAAAACGATGAGCTGCAGCTAACATGGAGTTGAAGAAGGTCAACCACCACACCAGGGAGCCAAGAGTGCCTACAACTGAAAGCAGGAGAATTGCATCCAGCATCCATGTGGAATCTAAGCCCCCTCTTGATATAGAGGTAAAGTGGACACAACCAATCCAAGGTCCACAGGATGGAAGAATAGAGTATGGATTAGAGTGGACTTACTGATATTCTATTCATGAACTATTGTGATTAGTCATCAAAGAAAATGTGGCATTGGTGTGGAGAAAGTGGCCATGGTGGCTGCTGGGGGTAGGGAGTGGGAGGAAGAGATGAGATGGGGGGCATTTTCGGGACTTGGAGTTGTCCTGGGCTATGCTGCAGGGACAGTTACTGGACATTGTATGTCCTCCCATGGCCCACTGGGTGGACTGTGGGTGAGTGTGGGCTATGATGTGGACCATTGACCACGAGGTGCAGCGGTGCTCAGAGACATATTCACCAAATGCAATGAATGTCTCATGATGATGGAGGAGATCATTGTTATGGGGGGAGGAGTGGGGTGAGGGGGGTGGGAGTATATGGGGACCTCATATTTTTTTAATGTAATATTAAATAAATAAATAAATAAATAAATAAATAAATAAACACCAAAAAAAATGATGAGCTGGGAAGCTTCCAGGTTGGATTCACTATTAAGTCAAGAAATACATTTCTCTTGGGGTGCAGATGTATATCAAAGACTCAGAACTTCGATTCCTTGCCCAGGAACGATTTGCCAAGAGACTAGCTCATAGGAGGAGGATAAAACTCAGAATTCATACCTTCCTCCCCCAACCTCACCAACTCTTGGGAAAAAAATCTCTGCTCACTTAACACAGTCTAAGCTTGGATATCAGCACTCCTGAATGGGATGGGACTGTATTGTCAGCCAAAGGGGTGCTGATGCAAAATACCAGAAATCGGTTGGCCAATATAAAGAGTGTTTATTTGGGGTAGAAGCTTACAGTCAGAAGCCCATAAAACATAAGTGACTTCTTATGTTTTACCACAGCTGGGGTATTATTTGCTGATGCAAAATACCAGAAATTGGTTGGTTTTTACAAAGGGCATTTATTTGGGGGTAGGAACCTACAGATACCAGGCCATAAAGCATAAGTTACTTCCCTCACCAAAGTCTATTTGGAGCAAGATGGCTGCCGATGTCTGTGAGGGCTCAGGCTTCCTGGGTTCCTACGTTCCTGGGGCTTGATTTTCTCTGGGTTCAAGGTTCCTTTCTTCCTGGGGCTGGCTTCTCTTTCCTCTGTGTGTTGACTTCTCAGAGCTCCAGCTTAAGTCTTCAGCATCAAACTCCAACATCAAAACTCCAACATCAAAACCCCTCAGCTCTGTCCTCGGCCGTGACTTTTATCTGTGAGTCCCACCCACCAAGGGGCAGGGACTCAACGCCCTAATGATGTGGCCCAATCAAAGCCCTCATAACAACTCAATCAGGCCCAGGTACAGACCAGATGACAAACATAAGCCAAGATCTATTTTTGGAATTCATCACCATATCAAAATGCCACAGCTGGGGTGAGTCCAAGGGTGCTTTCCAGAGGGGGCTGCCAAGAGACCCACAGATAACTCTTCCCTTCGTTCTCCACACTGCCGTGGGGTGGCGAAACCATACCAAGCAAGGCACACATACTGTGCTGAGTTTTCACCATCTCCTGGGGGTGAGTGGTCCTGGCTTTGACCCTGCCCCAGGCCCCTTCTGGACTCCCATTGGGGATCTCCAATGGGAGGGTGGACAGGTGCAAGTCAGGCTGGGAGAGACACTTCTCTAGAGCCTCCCCCTTTGCTCTGCTGACTCCTCACTCTTCCTGCACCCCAAGACTCCCGGAACTTCACTGCAATGGGTCAGCAAGGGCCAGGTGGGTCCGTGTGCACCTCTAAAACGATGGGGGTTCACTGCTCCTCTGGGGAAGTCCAGCAACAGCCTGTGGCATCTAGGATAAACCCCAACAATGTCACCTCTTAGGAGTCAGAGAACCAAGGGCCCCATGCCTGGCCCTGCAAGCCTTATGGAAAGTTGCTCTTTGCAACACCCCTGACCACAAAGGACTTTTTCTTCCAGGGAGAGATTTCTGTCAAAATCCAAAGCACAGTCTCTCTCCAACTGCCATGTTGTCTCTCCATAAATACATCATCTGGCAAGTCTAAACTTCTTTTTTTTTAAATTGTAGACTTTAGACAGCAGTTTTAGGTTTTCAGAAAAATGACACAAAGTCCAGAGAGGCTCCTATATCCTCCCCACACACGCCTTTTGCCCTATTACCAATGTCTTGCATTGCTGTGGTACATTTGTTGCAAGTGAAGAATCAACATTGATACAGTATTATTAGCTAATAATTTACATCAGGGTTCACTCACTGTGTTTACAATTCTATAAGTTTGAACAAGTGCATAATGTCACGTATCCACTATTCCAGTGTCACACGGAATAGTTTTCCTGCCCTAAAAATGCTCCATCTCTTCAAATCTCCCCCTGGATCTCTGACAACCACCGATTTTTTTGCTGTTTCTGTAGTTTTACCTTTTCCAGAATGTCACATCGTTGGAATCATCCAGCATGAAACCTTTTCCTCCAGGTTTCCTTCACTTAGCAACGTGCATTTACGGCACCTCCGTGTCATTTTGTGACTTGAGAGCTCATAGCTTGTCATCAACGAATAATATTCCATTCTCCGGAGGCACCGCTTTTGTTTATCATTCACCAACAGAAGGAAGGACACTCCTTGCTACCAATTTAGTGCAGTTAAGAATGAGGCTGCTATCAACATTTGCATGCAGGTTTCCCTGTGGACATCAGGTTTCCACTTATTGGTATAAACTCCTGGGAGTGTGATGAGAGGATCACAGGGTAAGAGGATGTTTAGTTTTGCAAGAAACCGCTGGTCTTTCCTCCAAAGGGGATGCACCTCGTTGCCTCACCATCAGGCATGGTGAGTGTTTTGGATTTCACCCACTCTAATAGTTGTGTGGCAGAATCTCCTTATTGTATTGCTTTGCATTTCCCTAATAACCTATGATGTTGACCATCATTTCATGCACTTATTTGCCATCTGTACGTCTGCCCTGGTGAGGTGTGCATTCAGATCTTTGGCCATTTTCTAATTGGAGTTCAGTCTGAAGTCTTTAAACAAGGCTCCTTTGCTTGCATAGAGTCCAAATGAACCTGTTCGTCCAAAATATTCAGTGCTGCTACAAAGCTTTGAATTCCAATCATCAGGATGTGAGTGTCTAGAGCCATAATGACTTTTGGGAACCATGGCAGGACTACTGTGTTCTTATAGACAGTGGGTCCATTTCATTATCGCGTCATTGCCTTATGGAAATGTCAAAACCTGAGACTGGGCAAGCAAAGATGACCATCTTCGTACAAGCACAACCAACGCGGGAGAGTCAGCGTGTGAACTACAGAGAAGATCCTCAAAGAACCCCATGAATCTGCAGCTGGGACCTGAGATTGAATTTGTGAGATTTGTCAATGTGCACGATTCAAAAGATGCCACTGGTTTTGTGGGCCTGAAACCCAGTTGCATATTTCAATATGAAGAGGAATTCATCTGCACAAAGTGAAACAATGGATAAGTCTACACATGGGACTTGTGTCTTCATAGCATGCAGTACTTATTGTCCTAAGCACATTTCTTTAATTTCTTACCCGGCATAAGTTTCTTAAGTGCAAGGTGTTTGATTTAGGAAATTGCATTAAAATAGGGGATAAGAATGTCCTATAAGATTAGTTTGATTTTTGTGACATGTCATTAAAATGACGGATAGTTACAGATACAGGAGAACACACCTGATTAAATTTGAGATCCTCTCTAAATTAGAGGGATGTGGAAGGCTCACCACACAGCTCTAAATCCTCCAGGTGGGCAGAAGAGATGTACTGGCAGGTTCCAAGGATTAGACTAGAAAATAATGAAAACCTCCCCATGCAAAGGGGAATTCTTGGGAAGATCCCCCCAGGCATTGCAAGGACAACCTCAAGCCCATCCATGCTCCAGGAGGAGAGCTACCCCGGCCCCAGTTCGTCCTTGTCTGAGCGCACAAGAGCTCACAGGCGCTCTGCTGCGGTTCTGGGCCCACGACAGCAAGGGGAGGCCACCAGGTGAGCACCCAGTAAGAGGATGCAGGTGCCAAGAAGACGGGGTACCCTGGGGAACGTGGGCTCTTCTTCTGGTTTCTGTCCCTGCTGGAATGTGGACACCTGAGGATGCTGAACCAAGGCTGGGGTACAGGCCCTGGAACGGCAGCTGACCATGTAGGGACAGTCCACCTGTGCATGGAGGCCAGTTCCTAGAATGGCAGCTGACCATGTAGTCAGAGTCCACCTGTGTCCAGGGAGGCCAGGTCCAAGCCCTAGAACAGCAGCTGACCATGTAGGGAGAGTCCACTTGTGCATGGAGGCCAGGCCCGGGAATGGCAGCTGACCATGTAGGGACAGTCCACCTGTGTCCTGGGAGGTCAGTTCCTAGAGTGGCAACTGACCATCCGGGGAGAGTCCACTGTGTCCTGGGTGGCTGGGTCCTAGAATGCCAGCTGACCATGTAGAGAGAGTCCACCTGTTTTCTGGGAGGCCAGACCCTGGAATGGCGGCTGACCATGTAAGGAGATTCCACCTTTGTCCTGGGATGCCAGGCCCTAGAATGACAGCTGACCATGTAGAGAATTCACCTGTGTCCTGAGAGGGCAGGCCCTAGAAGGGCAGCTGACCATGTAGGGAGAGTCCACCCGTGCATGGGAGGCCAAGTCCAGGTACTAGAACAGCAGGTGACCATGTATGGACAGTCCACCTGTGTCCAGGGAGGCCAGGTTCAGGCCCTGGAACAGCAGCTGACCATGTAGGGAGGCTCCACCAGTCATGGAGATCAGGCCTGGGAATGGCAGCTGACCATGTAAGGACAGTCCACCTGTGCATGGAGGCCAGTTCCTAGAATGGCAGCTGACCATGTAGGGACAGTCCACCTGTGCATGGAGGCCAGGTTGTAGAATGGCAGCTGACTATGTAGGGAAAGTCCACCTGTGTCCTGGGAAGCCAGGCCCTGGAACAGCAGCTGACCATGTAGGAAGGGTTCACCTGTGTCCTGGGAGGCCAGTTCCTAGAATGGCACCTGACCATGTAGGGACGGTCCACCTGTGCATGGAGGCCAGGTCTGGGTCCTGCAACAGCAGCTGTCCATGAAAGGAGAGTCTACCTTTGTCCTGGGGAGCCAGGCCCTAGAATGACAGCTGACCATGTAGAGAGAGTTCACCTGTGACCTGGGAGGGCAGGCCCTGGAATGGCAACTGACCATGTAGAGAAAGTCGACTTGTGCATGGAGGCAAGGTCTGGGTCCTGCAACAGCAGCTGTCCATGAAAGGAGAGTCTACCTTTGTCCTAGGGTGCCAGGCCCTAGAATGACAGCTGGCCATGTAGAGAGTTCACCTGTGTCCTGGGAGGCCAGGCTCTAGAAGGGCAGCTGACCATGTAGGGAGAGTCCACCTGTGCATGAAGGCCAAGTCCAGGTACTAGGACAGCAGGTGACTATATATGGAGAGTGCACTGTGTCCTGAGAGGCTGGGTCCTAGAAGGGCAGCTGAACATGTTGAGAGAGTCCACCTGTGTCTTGGGAGGCCAGGTCCTAAAATGACAGCTGACAGTAGGGACAGTCCACCTGTGTCCAGGGAGGCCAGGCCCAGGTCCTAGAATGGCAGTTGACCATGTAGGGACAGTCCACTTGTGCATGGATGCCACGTCCTAGAATGGCAGCTGACCGTGTCGGGAGAGTCCATCTGCCATGGAGGCAAGACCCTGGAAGAGCAGCTGACCTTGTAGGGAGAGTCCACCTGTGCATGGAGATCAGGCCTGGGAATGGCAGCTGACCATTAGGGACAGTCTACCTGTGCATGGAGGCCAGGTCCTAGAATGGCAGCTGACCATGTAGGGAGAGTCCATCTGTGCCCTGGGAGGCCAGGCCCTGGAACAGCAGCTGACCATGTAAGAAGGGTTCACCTGTGTCCTGGGAGGCCAGTTCCTAGAATGGCACCTGACCATGTAGGGATGGTCCACCTGTGCATGGAGGCCAGGTCTGGGTCCTGCAACAGCAACTGTCCATGAAAGGAGAGTCTACCTTTGTCCTGGGGTGCCGGGCCCTAGAATGACAGCTGACCATGTAGAGAATTCACCTGTGTCCTGGGAGGCCAGGCTCTAGAAGGGCAGCTGACCATGTAGGGAGAGTCCACCTGTGCATGGAGGCCAAGTCCAGGTACTAGAACAGCCAGTGACCATGTATGGAGAGTCCACCTGTGTCCTGGGAGGCTGGGTCCTAGAATAACAGCTGACCATATAGAGAGAGTCCACCTGTGTTCTGGGAGGCCAGGCCCTAGAAGGGCAGCTGACCATGTAGGGAGAGTCCACCTGTGCATGGGAGGCCAAGTCTAGGTACTAGAACAGCAGGGGACCATATATGGAGAGTGCACTGTGTCCTGGGAGGCTGGGTCCTAGAAGGGCAGCTGAACATGTCGAGAGAGTCCACCTGTGTCTTGGGAGGCCAGGCCCTAAAATGGCAGCAGACAGTAGGGACAGTCCACCTGTGTCCAGGGAGGCCAGGCCCAGGTCCTAGAATGGCAATTGACCATGTAGGGGCAGTCCACTTGTGCATAGACGCCAGGTCCTAGAAAGGCAGCTGACCGTGTCGGGAGAGTCCACCTGTCATGGCGGCCAGACCCTGGAAGAGCAGCTGACCTAGTAGGGAAAGTCCACCTGTGCATGGAGGCCAGGCCTGGGAATGGCAGCTGACCATTAGGGACAGTCCACCTATGCCCAGGAAGGCCAGGTCCAGTTCCTGGAACAGCAGCTGACCATGTAGGGAGACTCCACCTGTCATGGAGATCAGGCCTGGGAATGGCAGCTGACCATTAGGGACAGTCCACCTGTGCATGGAGGCCAGTTCCTAGAATGGCAGCTGATCATGTAGGGAGAGTCCACCTGTGCATGGAGGCCAGACGCAGGAATGGCAGCTGACCATGTAGGGAGAGTCCACCTGTGCATGGAGGCCACGTCTGGGACCTAGAACAGCACCTGTCCATGTATGGAGAGTCCACCTGTGCATGGAGGCCAGGCCCGGGAATGGCAGCTGACCATTAGGGACAGTCCACCTGTGTCCTGGGGAGGGCAGGCCCAGTGGTACTGACCCAGCATGAAACCCCAAGGACACATAGCTAAGCCTGTAGTGCTGCTGCCTCTGGGTTTCCAGAGTGACATCCTGGGCGCAGCCACCCTTCTCCTGGGGCCGAGGAAGCGGTCCCGTTGGGACCCAAGGGCGAAGTGCAGGATGTGTCTGTGTGACAGAACAGCAGTGGCCCAAATCCCAGGCACCACCTTCACAAGATAAGCCTCGTCCCTGTAAAAGCAAGTTGTGGGTCTTAGAGGATGGGATCCGTCCCCCACGAGACAAATTTCACGTTTCAGTAGAGGAGGGGATGGGGGTGAATGGAAAGTGGGGTCCCCCAGTTTCCCAACCACTGTCCTGCACCTGTCCCTTCTGGCCGAGCTGAATGAGGATCCTACCCAGCCCCCTCAGGTCTGCTCCCTCCCCGATGCGGCCAGGAAAGATTCACGCTTTCATGTCCCCATTCAACAAGGCAAGCCCAAGAATCTAGGTCCCTGAAAGGATCAACCTGGCCCCCCATTTGTGAGCAGCCGTCCTTGTCTGCACCACGGAGCAAAACTTCAACGTGCTCGTCTGTGCCCCCTTGTCCCTGTTTGCTGGGATCAAGATTCGACCTGGGGTGAGCTGAACAATCGCTTGAACTGTGTCCCCCAAAAGATACGGGGATGTCTTAACTGCCAGCACCTGTGAATGTGATCTTATTTGGAACTAGGGTCTTTTGGGGGTTTTTTTGCAAAAAAATAATTTTATTTTCTATGGTCAAAACTGGAGAAGATATAACAGGGTCTTTTATAAGATTTTTAAAAATTTTTTATTTAATTATCTTTTTTTTAAAGATACATAGATCACAAAAAAATGTTACATTAAAAAATATGAGGTTCCCTTATACCACCCTCCACCCCCCCACACTCCTCTCACATCAACAACCTCTTTCTTCATTGTGGCACATTCATTGCATTTGGTGAGCACATTTTGGAGCACTGCTGCACCACATGGATTATAGTTTGCATTGTGGTTCACACTCTCCCCCAGTCCATTCAGTGGGTTATGGCAGGATATATAATGTCCAGCATCTGTCTCTGCAATATCATTCAGGACAATGCCAAGTCCCAAAAATGCCCCCACATCACATCTCTTCTTTCCTCTCCCTGCCCTCTGCAAATCTAGTGGCCCCTGTCTCCATATCAATGATACAATTTCTTCCATTGCTAGAGTCACAATAGTTCTATAGTAGAATACCCGGAAGTCCATTCTAATCCATATTTTATTCCTTCATCCTGTGGACCCTGAGATGGTGGTGCCCACTCCACCTCTAAAACTAGAGGGGACTTAGATCTCACATGCCTGATGGATGGGATTCTCCTGCTTGCAGCTGTAGACTCTCTAGACAGAACTAGGGTCTTTGCAGATGGAATTAGTTAAGTTAAAATGAAGCCACACTGAAGTAGGGTGGACCCTTAAACCAATATGACTGGTGTCTTTATAAGAAGAGAAGAGGAACTCAAGGGCAGGAGGCCACATGAAGACAGAGCAGGGATTGGAGCAATGCAGCCACAAGTCAAGGGATGCCAAGGATGGCCAGCTGCGGACAGATGCTAGAAGAGAAGCTTGGAACAGATTCTCCCCTACTGACTTGGGGAAGGCAGCCCTTCTCACACCTTGACTTCTTGTGTCCAGAGCTGTGGGAGAACAAAATTCTGTTGCTTTAAGCCACTTAGTTTGTGATATTTCATTACGATAGCACTATGGAACTAACACAAATGCCCCAAAGATAGCCATGCCCCAATCCTTGGAACTTGTGAACGTGTGGCCTTACATGACCAAGGGGGACTCTGCAGATGGGAGGAAGTTGAGCACCTTGAGGTGGAAACATATGTGGGATTGTCCAGTTGTGTCCTAAATGTAGCCACAAGGGATGCAGAGGGAGATTTGACTACAGAAGTAGAAGGCGTGGTGATGGAAGCAAGAGTTTGGAGAGATGGAAGGAAGGGGTCATGAGCTAAGGAATGTGGGCACTTCCAGAAACTGGAAAAGACAAGGGAATGGGTTCATCCCTGGAGCCTCCAGAAGGAACCAGCTCTGCCCACACCTGGACTTTAGCCCCGTGAGATCTGATTTAGGACTTCTGGTCTCTGGAATATTGATTGATCATCCATGTTTTAAGCACCAAGCTTGTGGAATTATTACAACAGCAACACAGGGAATTCATGCCATCTGTGTGAGTGGCCATCTAGTGCGGTGATTTCATGCTCTAGAATGGACTGCAGTGAGAAACACTCCTGTTAAAGAAACACCACTATCATTTACCAAGCTGAGATATCTAGGCTCTAGAATGGGCTGTGGTAGGAAACTCTCCTGTTAGAGAAACACCACTATCCTTTTACTGAGCTGGTATTTCCAGGCTCTAGAATGGGCTGTGGTGGAAGCACTCTTGTTAGAGAAACACCACTATCCTTTTATTGAGCTAGAGTGGAAACACCACTATCTTTAACCAAGCTGGGATTTCCAGGCTCTACAGCAGAAACACCACTATCCTTCTACTGAGCTGTGATTTCTGGGCTCTAGAATGGACTGGTGAAAGTACTCCTGTTAGAGAAACATCACTCTCCTCTTACTGAGCTGGGATTTCCATGCTCTAGAATGGACTGTGATGGAAGCACTCCTATTAGAGAAACACTGCTATCCTTTTACTGAGCTGGGATTTCCAGGTTCTAGAGTGGAAACACCACTACCCTTTTACTGAGCTGGGATGTCCAGGCTCTATAATGGACAGTGGTGGAAGCACTCCTATTAGAGAAACACTGCTATCCTTTTACCGAGCTGGGATTTCCAGGCTCTAGAGTGGAAACACCACTACCCTTTTACTGAGCTGGGATGTCCATGCTCTAGAATGGACTGTGGTGGAAGCACTCCTATTAGAGAAACACTGTTATCCTTTTACTGAGCTGGGATTTCTGGGTTCTAGAATGGACTGTGATGGGAAACACTCCTGTTAGAGAAACACCACTATTATTTTACCCAGCTGGGATTTCCAGGCTCTAGAATGGGCTGTGGTGGAAGCACTCCTGTCAGAGAAACACTGCTATGCTTTTATTGAGCTGGGATTTCCAGGCTCTAGAGTGGAAACACCACTACCCTTTTACTGAGCTGGGATTTTCGGGCTCTAGAATGGACTGCAGTGGAAGCACTCCTGTTAGAGAAAACATTGCTATCCTTTTACTGATCTGGGATTTCCTGGCTCTAGAATAGGCTGCAGTAGAAGCACTCCTGTAAGACAAACACCACCATCCTTTTACGGAACTGGGATTTCCACTCTGCTGCAAACATCTGCCCTCCACCAGCCAGGAGTCAAATTTATTAAGCCCAAGGCAACTCTTTGCCCGGGTGGCTGCCCCTTCCTCCCGGCTCCCGGTCAACTCCCTCCCTTTATTCGTTATTGCTGCGATGGTTCAGTGCCCCGCCAAAAACAAGGTCTCACTTTATTAGAGGCGGTCAGGTTCTGCGGCAGCTTGCAATAAAGAAATTAGCAAACCAGAAGCTGCAATTCTGTAGAAACACTCAAAAACGAAGAGGATTTAAAGTGACAAGATCCAATTAAATTTAATTACCCAAGCTGTATTTTCATTTTAACTGACACGTTTTATTAAGGATCCACATGCAGTAAAGCTACCAACCCAGGCCAAATTGCATCCCGGTAATACAGTTATCTTATGCAAAATTCTGAGTATCTAATTTTCTAAAACGAAATTAGAGACAGGGGGTTTGTAAAAGGTTTTCTTTGTTTGGGGCTCTGGAACAATGTTTTCAATGTGGTATTATCTTTATCAAAAGAAGTCTGTTTGCCCCCAATAAAAACTTATTTAGAGAGAATATCATGACGAGGTTATTTATTTTCACTTTCTCGCCTTCTGATGCTCTGGTGACAAAGAACCCTGTCTAAGTAACTTCCCTTTTGAAAGTCCTTTTCCTTGATATGAAACTATCGATTTTAATTGGCAGCTTGGTAACACAACACACCCGAAAACAGCGTTCCCACTCCTAGTTTACGCTGTTTTCTATTCACTGAGTTAAGTGAAGACCATGCAGTTTATTAAAACATCCTTTTTAGACGCAAGGAGACTTCAAGGTGACTTGACATGACGTTTTGAGGTTGACGCTGAAGCATCCGAAAGAGCCACTAATAAGCTTGATAAGGAAAACTTAATCACGCAGAACTGCCTTTCCAATACAGGATGCTAGGTAATAGAGAAAGCAATTGAGTACCACAGCGATGAAATTAAAGTCGGCTTACATCATTGGAAGGAAGTAATTTCCTAACATTCCCACATTTTTAAACACGGAGAGGTGTCTGCATGAGGCCACTTGCTCGTTTGCCATTTCGATGTGCAACAAGGGCAGTTAAGAAAAAGTAAGCATTGTTGGCTCCAGACAGCTGCCACGACAATTGCGACAACTCATCCACTTCTTCCTGGGATAACAGTTAGGAAACACTGGGGCGTCTCACCACCTTTCCCTGTGCAGGCTTTTGGGGGAAAACAAGACCTTCCGAACCAAATTCAGCCAAGTACATATTTTCAGTGGAGCATCATCACGAGGCACGCAAAGTGTCTCCCACATCATGGTGAGCCACGTGGACAATGGATGTGCGTTATCTTCAGCCCAGTCCAAGAGGAAGGAGGTGGGAGCAAGCAAAACAATTTTGCATCTGAAGCATCCCACTGCATGAGTTTCCAGTGACTTCCATTACCAATAACCATACAGAGGGGGGTTTGACAAGGTCCACAGGAAAGAGGAATACAGTAAGGATTAGAGTGGACTTAAGGATAGTCTATCCATGAACTATTGTGGTTAATAATCGAGAAAATGTGGCACTGGTATGGAAAAAGTGGCCATGGTGGCTGCTGGGTGCGGGGAATGGGAGGAAGAGAGGAGATGTGGAGGCATTTTCGGGACTTGAAGTTGTCCTGGGTGGTGCTCCAGGGACAATTGCCGGACATTGTATGTCCTCCCATGACCCACTGGATGGAACGTGGGAGAGTGTGGTCTATGGGGTGGACCACAGGCCATGGGGTGCAGCGATGCCCAGAGATGTACTCACCAGATGCAATGGATGTGACATGATGATGGGGGAGAGTGTTACTGTGGGGGGAGTGGTGGGGTGGGGGCGGTGGGGGTGAATGGGGACCTCATATTTTTTGAATGTAATATTTTTTTTAAAAATGAATAAATTGAGTAGAATTTGGAAAAAATAAAAAAACAGAGGGGAGCTTGAGACGAGAGAAATTTATTCTGTCCCAGCTCTGGGGCCAGAAGCCTGGAATCAAGGGATGCACAGGGCCGAGCTCCCCCTGAAGGCTCTGGGGGAAGCTCTTCCTGCCTCATGCAGCTCCTGATGGCCCCAGGTGCCCTTAGCTTGTGGGTCCATCACCCTGCCTCCACACTCACCTGGACTTCCCTCTGTGCCTCTCAGTTTCCTCCTCTTGCAAGACCATGAATGATTAGATTTAGGAACCACCTGGATAATACAGGATGACTTCATCTCAAGATGCTGAATTTAATCAACTTTTCCATGTCAAAGCCCATTCTCCAAGATTAGAATATGGACATATTTTCTTGAGAGCCCCCATTCACTCCTGTATGAGTCAGCCAAAGGGGTACTGACGCAAAATACCAGAAATCTGTTGGCTTTTATAAAGGATATTTATTTGGGGTAGAAGAGTTCAGTCACAAGGCTACAAAGCATACGTTACTTCCCTCACCAAAGTCCGTTGCCATGTGTTGGAGCAAGATGGCGGCCGACGTCTGCCAGGGTTCAGGCTTCCTGGGTTCCTCTCTGCCCAGGGCTCGTTTCTTTCTGGGCTCAACTGCTCTGCTCTCTTCACAAGGCCAGCTATAGACTCTCAGGCAAAGGGCTCTTCTCTCTTCCTGGGGCCTCTGTCGTGTCTAATTGAGCCTTGTCTCTGCTCCTCCGTGTGTTCACTTCCAGGCTCCAGCATTAAAATTCCAATCTCTGGAGTGGGGTATATGGGGACCTCTTATTTTTCTTTTTTTTTTTTTAATTTTTAAAAAATATTACATTCAAAAAATATGAGGTCCCATTCAACCCCACCGCCCCCACTCCACCACTCCCCCCACAGCAACACTCTCTCCCATCATCATGACACATCCATTGCATTTGGTAAGTACATCTCTGGGCATCGCTGCACCTCATGGTCAATGGTTCACATCATAGCCCATACTCTCTCACATTCCATTCAGTGGGCCCTGGGAGGATCTACAATGTCCGGTAATTGTCCCTGAAGCACCACCCAGGACAACTCCAAGTCCTGAAAACGCCTCCACATCTCATCTCTTCCTCCCATTCCCCACACCCAGCAGCCACCATGGCCACTTTTCCCACACCAATGCCACATTTTCTCTGTGGACCTTGGATTGGTTGTGTCCATTGCACATCTATGTCAAGAGGAGGCTTAGATTCACATGGATACTGGATGCAATCCTCCTGCTTTCAGTTGTAGACACTCTAGGCTCCATGGTGTGGTGGTTGACATTCTTCAACTCCATGTTAGCTGAGTGGGGTAAGTCCAATAAATCAGAGTGTAGGAGTTGATCTTATTTTTCTTAATGTCACCTTTTGTGTGATCTAAGTATCTCTTAAAAAAAGACAATAAAAATAAATAAAATTAAAAAACACTCCAGTCTCCCTTCTCTGTGGTGCAGTTTCTCAGTGAATCCTCGCCCACCAAGGGGACAGGAATACAACATCTTAGTGACACGTCCCAATCAAAGCCTTCATCATTATTTAGTCAAGTAAAAGTGAAACTTCAGAATCCAATATAATCTAATATGCCCGAAGGGACAGACCAGTTCAAAAGTATAATCCAATATCTATGTTTGGAATTAATCAACAATTGTCAAACTGCCACACCCCCCTACACCCACCTAAGGCCCCCACGTCTCCGGCAACCCCTCTGGGTAAAAGGCTGAGCCCATGTGCTGAAGGGAGGTCGAGAGGAATCCTTTTCCGAAAGCGTGGGTCAGATCTAAAGACAAAATGTTGAGTGAGGACAACGTGCCTGCGTTGGAAAGATGCCATTGGAAACACACAAGCCCCCGAGGGACATCCTAGCCCTCCCGACCCCTCATTCTTGATTTGGGGACATGCACAGTGCATCACAGCACATCCTTCAATATCACAAATGCAATGGCCTCCTCACGCATCCAGAAAAACGTCTTCCCACTGCTGACATACTGAAATCAACGATTCACTCGTTGAGGGACTGGGTCATAAAGATCAGCACATCTGGGACAAAGAAGCTAAGTTGACTCCCACAGGGCTGGCGTTGGGGACATTCCAGAGGCTGCTTCTAATAGATGAAAAAATGTTTCTGTTCTCCAGAGCCGTCACCCTGTAGGAACGCCTACATGTACCCTGCTCAAATGCACCATTGACCTGGGTGGTGCCGCAGGGACAGTTACTGGACATTGTACGTCCTCCCGTGGCCCACTGGGTGGACTGTGGGAGAGTGTGGGCTATGGTGTGGACCATTGACCATGAGGTGCAGCGGTGCTCAGAGATGTATTCACCAAGTGCAATGAATGTCTCATGACGATGGAGGAGGTTGTTGTTATGGGGGGAGGAGTGGGGTGAGGGGGGTGGGGGGTAGATTGGGACCTCCTATTTTTTTAATGTAACATTAAAAAATAAATAAAGACAAATATTTTTAAAAATGCACTTCACCAGCAAGCCCCCTGCCCACTTCCCTTCTGGCTCCCCCAAGACCCCTGACCTGGTTCACCTCCATCCCCATCCAGACCATTTCCTGATTTATTGATTGATGTTGCCCAAAAGCAGAAAGCCTCCTGGGGACACAGACTGCGTGGACTTGGTTTGCTGCTGCATGTCAATGCTCAAAAACAGTCCTAGGCTGTCTTAGTTTGCCGGCGCTGCTGTAACGAGCACTAAGGATTACTACTTGGCTTAAACAACAGGAACTAATCATCTCACAGTCCAGGAGGCCAGACGTCCAAAATCAAAGTGCTGACAGGGCTGTGGCCCCTCCAAACTCTGTGGGGGCCTGGTGGTGGCTCACCCACAACCTGTGTTGGAACTCCATCTCAGCCTAACATGATCATCTCACTCTGTCTCTCTGTGTCTGAATTTCCTTTCCTTATAAGGACACCCATCAAATTGGATAAGGACCCACCCTAACCCATTTTGGCCTCATTTTGAGTAAGCCCATCTTGGAACTTCCAAAGAAGGTCTCATACATGGGACTGGGGGTTAGGATTGAAACATTTCTTTTTTTGGAAACCCATCCAACACCTAAGGCAGGCTCGTGAAACTTAGGTAAACACTGCGGCGCCATCATCTCTAATAGCCTCTGAGTTACTGCTGCTGAACTCACTTGTCCTATGCATATCAGGGAGGTGTGCTTGGAGTTATACCAGGAACATTCCAGAACTTTGTTTGAGTCTACCATAGAAACATTCATACGGCCATCAAGCAATGCTTGGTTTGGTTTCAGGTACACCAGGCTTCATGGTGAGCCAAACAGGGTGTCTAACCTCCTGAAGCTTCAAATCAAATGGAGAGACAGATGATTCAATTAATAGTCATGTATGGGAAATGGACTTGGCCCAATGGATGGAGCATCCGCCTACCACATGGGGGGTCCACGGTTCAAACCCCGGGCCTCCTTGACCCGTGTGGAGCTGGCCCATGTTCAGTGCTGATGCACACAAGGAGTGCTGTGCCATGCAGAGGTGTCCCCTCTGTAGGGGAGCCCCACGTGCAAGGAGTGCACCCTGTAAGGAGAGCCACCAGCATGAAAGAAAGTGCAGCCTGCCCAAGAATGGTGCCACACACATGGAGAGCTGACACAACAAGATGACGCAACAAAAAGAAACACAGATTCCTGGTGCTTCTGATAAGGATAGAAGTGGTCACAGAAGAACACACAGCGAATGGACACAGAGAGCAGACAACTGGGGAGGGGAGGGGAGAGAAAAAAAATAAACAAAAATAAATAGTCATGTACGAATGACTTTTTTCAAATAACCATTAATGTTCTTTTACTATCATGCTCCACTGAAAATCTGCTACAGGAAAAAGAATATGCATGTCCCTCTTTTCAGACTATTTGTATTAAATACTTAATTTGAAAGCAAAAAAAAAAAGACAATCTAATAATCAAATACAAATCAACTAATGCCATCACTACGAATGCATGCTTGACCTCCACAGCTCATTCACATTTAGCAAATACTCAGATGCAAGGTTTCTTTCTATCTTAATAAATAGTAACTCATTTAACCCTTGCAAGGCTCTATATCCACAATGTACAGGAGAGAAGCCGAGGCACAGAAGCCACTCAACCCTGGTGGGGCAGGGATTTGAACCCAGGCAGGCAGAATCGAGCCCGACCTCAGCCCCGTCCGCTTGGCTCTGGAGAGTGGGGGGAGAATGTGCAGTTCCAGGATGGGGGCACAGAGAAAGGGAGCTTGGCAGGGACAGAAACCTGGGGGCTTCCCTGGATTGGTAGGATATCTGCACCCCTGCTGTGAGTCACTCAAGTTTCCCACGGTGATGACACATTGCCAGAGCCCAGCCCCACTGCCCCCTTGCCCAGGAGGCTCGTCTTCTCACCCTTGCCCCAGGTATAAAAGGAACTGGGGAGAAGCGGGTGTGGCTCAACTGATGGAGCACCTGCCTACCACATGGGAAGTCCAGGGTTCAAACCCAGGGCCTCCTGGCCCGTGCGGTGAGCCGGCCCAGGCTCAGTGCTGTCATGTGCAAGGAGTGCCGTGCCAAGCAGGGGTGTCCCCCCGCGTAGGGGAGTCCCATTCTTAAAGAGTGCTCCCTGCAAGGAGAGCCACCCGGTGTGAAAAAATGTGAGTGGCGCGGCACACACGGAGAGCTGAGGCAGCAAGGTGATGCAACAAAAAGAGGCACAGATTCCCGGTGCCGCTGACAAGAATGCAAGTGGACACAAAAGAACACACAGCGAATGGACACAGAGAGCAGACAATGGGGAGAGGGGGGAGAGGGGAAGAAGAAGAAATGAAAAATAAATAAAATCTTTATAAAAAAATGGAAATAGGCAGAGTTAGAGGGGAAAATGAAGAGGATGCACGTGGCTGAGAAAGAGCCCATCTGGCTTGTTCCCACACTGGAAAACACCTGCCTTAAAAGGAGGGTAACGTGCCAGCTGGGCCCTGAGCCTCAATGGAATTGCAGCACCGACTCTCCAGTTCATTGAACTGACCCGGGACAACTAACAAGGAGATGATGATGGCCTCAACCATCCCAAAGAACAGGGAGTGTCTACAACTGCAAGTAAGATAGTTCCATCCACCTGCCTCTTGGGATTGCAGCCCCCTCTCCATGAGAAACAGTGAGCCTCACCATCCCCAGATCCTCAGGATTGGGCAATGAACAATGGACTAGAGTGGACTTACTGGTATTCTAATATAGACTTCCTGTGATTCTAGCAATGGAAGAAATTATATCACTAATGTGGAGGCAGTGGGCACTGGAGGTTCTGAGGGCAGGGAGAGGGAGAAATAGGTATAATATGGGGGCATATTCAGGACTTGAAAATTGTCCTTCATGACATTGCAATGACAGACAAGCCATTACACATCTTGTCATAACTTACAAAATTGTGCAGAAGAGAGTGTAAACTATAATCCACACTTGGCAATGCTCCAATTTGTGTTCACCAGTTGTAACAAATGTACCACACTAATGAAGGATGTTGTTAAGGTGGAAAAGTGTGGGAGAGGGAGGGAGGGGGGCATGTGAGCATCCCCTATATTTTTTATGTAACATTTACGTAATCTAAGTATTTTTAGAAATAGTAATAAAAAGTATATAAAAATCAAAAAATAAATAAAAAGAGGGTAAAAGTCTCCAGAACTGGATGGAGGCAGCTGTCCTTCAACCTTGGGGTGTGCATTTCAAACTGGCGAATGGTTCGTCAGGCGAATTTCATCTCAATTCAAAATGCATTTAAGAAAACTGTGCCCCCCTCCTCAATTCCTTCATGGCTTCCAAGCCCTGCCCATGGGGTCTTGGGATGGCACCACCCCATTTAAAACAATGCACACTTAGAGCAAATAGCACCCCAATAAATGCAAAAAAGCCTCCCCGCAGATCCCGCCCAAGCAGCCCCTTGCGTCCGATTGACCACCATCTGAAGGAGATTTTGCTCCTGAGAGTCTGTCGAATCCACCCTCTTCGAAGGGCAAAGAGGGGTCCTTTGGTGCCCCTTCCGATTCTTCTGTGGATTTGAGATGATTTCCAAAGCCAAAGCTAAAACGCCTTCTTAATCCCCTTCCTATATATACTCTCCTCTTTGCAAGCAGGATTTCTTTCCAGCCGCTTTCAGCTCACTTGTCCAAGTGAACCTTCCAACATTCACGCAACCACACCTCTTTGGTCTTCTCTGTCCCTCGATCGCCTCTACAAGGTTTCCAATGCCTCCACCCTCCCTCTGGGCAGCTCAGTGTCAGCCGCGCCTGGGGTGCTTTCATAATTCCTAGTTGCGCCCAGGGCGATCAAGGTGGGATTCCCCCTAGGTGCATATGCTGCTGGGAAGCATCCTGCCCCTTCTCTCGCCTGAGGGGTCTTCTATTTGGAGCACCCTTCATTCCAGGTTCCCACCCAACCCCATTCTCAATCAGGTGCATCACCGTTCCCACCTGGAGCAAGAGCTCTGCAAACCTGCTCCCATCCCACACGCAGCTCCTGAGACTTTGCTGTAACTGCATGCTCACCCAAATTAAAAAGAAAGGGAGAGAGGAAAAAAAGATGTTCTCGAGGGCTTGACCCTTTTGGGGACTGAATCATGTATCCCACAAAGACAGGTTCAAGTCTTAACCCACGTCCTAGGAGTGTGAACCCATTTGTAGTGGGACCTTTGGAGATGCTCTTATCAGTTAAAGTGTGGGGTCATTTGTGGTAAGAATTTTTAAGATCTTGTTCAGATAAGGCCATGTCGAATCAGGGTCGGGTGGGTCTAAATCCTTAGAACTAGAAGCTTTTTAAGGAAAGGAAATATGTTTAACTGAGCAGGAGAAGGAGAAGCCAGAAGGAGAACCCACATGATGGAGGCAGAGTCTCAAGCCAAAGAAACCCAAAAGTTGAGGCTTGCCAGCCCCAGAATGCTAGGGATCTGGGACCTGTTGACTTTCTGAATTTGGATTTCCAGCCCCCAAGACAATAAATCCCTGTTCTGGGAGTGGATGCTGCTCAGTGGTTGAGTGCCTTCTTCTTATGTATGAGGTCCTGGGTTTGATCCCCCATATCTCCTAAAAACAAACAAACAAACAAATGAAATTCCTGTTCACAACAGGGTGTGCCATCTGTTGTAGCAGCCCTGGCTAACTAAGACAGCTTCCCTCATCCTAGGTCTTGAGGGAAAATGGCATCTCAGGTGTGCTCCAGCCCTCCTTGTCACACACCTGGAAATGTGTGTTTCCCAGCTGTCTCCTCACTGTCCTGTGGTGACCTATGCTTCCCCAATCTTCTGTCCTGATCAAAGAAGGCTATCATTATTTGCAAATCTTTGAGAGTAAAGGAAAGGATTGTCCAGACCATTTCCAGGATTCAGAGCCACTACAACCTGTTGAAGGTAAAGAACAAACTCTCTTTCCCCTTGGGCAAGGTGAGCACAAAGTTCTGCAGAGATGAACTGAGGGGTGCCAATCCATACCTCATTCCAAAGCTGCATGTCTAAAATTCAGCTCCACATCCAGGGCCTCTCTGAGCCTCTGTTTTACTCCAGGTAACCCACAAAGTAATTGTTCCAGGAATAAAATCCGGGGCCTCCTCAGAGACCTCACGCTTAGCCCTTCCAGATCCAGAGGACAAAGCTTGGACCTTCAGAAAATGACAGCCAGGTGCTCAGCTCAGGTGGAAGACGGCAACATGGTGGAGGTAAACCCATTCCAAGGGAAGGGAGTTATGGGCTCAGAGCTGATGTTTATTCTCCCAGGTGTCAACAACAAGCTGGAAACTGTCTGCCCAGCAAACATACTTATTTGGGCAATTAAATGAAGTGAAGCTGGAAGGGAAGTGCCAGGGGCCTTGTAGCCATGCTGTCTTCAGGGCTGAGAAAGAAATAACGAGGCACCGAGAGAAAACACTCTCAGAGTTTACGGCGTGCTAAAAAAGGTTGACTTGCGTTGCATCCCAGCCCCTGCCTCTGAGACGTTCTTCCCTCTCAGTTTTCAGAGTGGGTGTAGGGCAGGGTGTGGGGACACAGTCTGGACCCTCACTTCATCTCAGGGTACCTAAGAGCTTTCCAGGCAGACCTAGTTGTTACCTTTCTCTGCTCTTACCCCATGGGCAGGTGCAGGCTTCCCCTGCCTATCTATAGGGAGTCGACTTAACAAAGCTTACGCCTTATTCTCAGGAGAGAAATCTTCCCTCTGAAATATCCAGATAAAAATTTACCCCTTGGAGTTGAGCATAGGGATCTTGTTCAGACTCCACAGGTCCAAACTGGTGAGGGCAGGAGAAGGAGAAATGGGCTGCATCTTTGAGGAAAATGTATTACTGCCTCAGGGGTTCTAGTGGAAATTTGTGAAGAGAGAGAAACCCTGAGGTTGTTTCTTGTTTTCTTATTGCATTGAAGGTATACATCTCTGCCTTCAGAGGTTGGTAATTTACTTCTTCAAGGAATGATATTACAAATGGATAATATCAGGCAGGGTTCCACCAGAGACCCAGAAGAGTAGGATTCATATGTAAGTGCTGGAAGCTGGAGGCAGACATGAAAAGAATGCATGGACCATTTCCAGGACTAGGGACAAGATCAGACCCTGGAGTACAGGGACAACAGACAAGTCTCTGCAGATAGATAGATAGATAGATAGATAGATAGATAGATAGATAGATAGATAGATAGATAGATGATATGATGATTGATAGATGACAGAAAGAGAAATGATAGAGTATAGATAGATGATAAATAGATGATAGGTGATTGATAGAGATAGATGATAGATGGCTCATAGATAGATGATAGCAAGAAGATAGCTGGTAAGTAGATGATAGGTGACAGATGATTGATAGAGATAGATGATAGATGATTGATAGAAAGAGAGTTAGATGATAGAGAGATGATAGTTCTAGATAAATAGGTGGTTAGATGATAGAGAGATAGAAAGATATATACACAGATGACAAATGATAAATGATAAATAGGTAGACATAGATGATAAAGAGATAATAGATATAGATATGTGGATAGGCAGATAGATAGATAAATAATAGATGGTAAATAGATGATAGATGCTCCTCCTGGCAGATGAGGTCAACCTCCAGGAGACAAGTCATATGGATGGGACATATGTTGGACATGATATGATGACAATGGCACTATTGTCTGTATTCTTCTTCCCAAAACACATACACCTGTCTATTCATGGGAAAAAGAAACAGCTGACAAATCCCAAGTGAGGAGCATTCTCCAAAACACCTGGGCAGTACTCAGTAACACTGTCCAGCTCATGGAAAACAAGGAGCCTCCGAGAAGCTGTCACAGCCCTCGGGATCCCAAGGAAACATGACTACTAAATGGTTCACAGGATCCAGGATGGGATGTGGGGAAAGAGAAAGAGTCATTAGGGGAAAATGGAGAAAATCTGAAAAAGATACAGACTTTAGATGATAAAGGTAGGAATATTGGTTCATGAATTGTCACCAATGCAGCAGAGTAATAGAACAGGGTAGTGATAAGGGAAATTGAGTGTGGGCATATGGAAACTGTACCACCGCTATGATGTTTCTGTAAATCTAAACCTATTCTAGATATTTTTTTTAATTTTAGAAAACAGGACAAGAGGCACCTGTCTTTATAACGTAAACTCTGTCACCAAGGGGCTCGATACACCAAGCTGCTGCTGAGAAAATCCAGGTGCCAGGGTCCTTCACTCTCATGAGAATCTCTACGTAAGATGTGACTTTTCCTATTTGACTGAAGAGAAAACTGAGGGTCAGAAAACTGAGGTGCTATTTTTCCTTGTAGATTGTTTAACAAAACCGAGCATCAGAAGTTAAAACGTGCCCGCGGTCATTCAGCGACTGAAAGACACATTCTCAAGACCAAAGTCTGGGCTAGCCAAGTCGCCCAAGGGCCTCTGTCTTTCCTAGAGAGTTGGTTAAATGTCTGGCTGCCTCCTTTATTGCCAGACCGCCCCCCTTCTTCTCAATTTCTGAACATCTCAGGGAAACATCCTCACGCTAGGTCCAATTTCCAGAGTCCAGCTCCTGGCCCCAGCTTCTGCATACCACTCTGTGCCCGGGACTTCACAGGCTGGCAGCCCTGGTCTCATTCCCTCCATCTCCAGAGAACACCCTTTGCTGATTTCTAACATAGCTTCTCCTTAAATAAACACTGCTCTAGGGCATCCTGAAGAATCACCTCTTCATCCCAGGGAATCTGCCTGCTTGAACACACCATCATCCGTTCTCCTCCTTGGCGTATCTGCACACCTGTAAATGCAGGTGCTGAAACAGGTGCTCCAGTTGCTCCCAGATGGTGGACATCAGTTGGGTGAGGCATGCTGCATGTGAGGCAGGGCAGGGGAGGGTCGGTGGCCATGGGGGTCTCAGAAGGCCATCTCCACAACAACGTGTCTCTGCTGCTGTGATCCCATCACTGGCCCTCTCCCTCCAGCTCCTCTGCTCATCTGGTCCTTTGGAACTTCTCCCCTTCCCAACGTGAGTGCCATTTCCTGAGAAAACATGGATGAAGTATATAGACAGGAAGGCATTTTATGTTCTGCTCATCTCATACATGGAACCATCAAAATCCTAGCTGTCGAGTTGGGAAGAGGCTGGAACTTTACGGCTTTCCTGGGGCTGCTGTAACAAAGCATCACAAACTGGGCACCTTATAACAACAGAAGTTCATTCTCTTGTGGTTCTGGAGGTGAAAAGTTGGACATCAAGGTGTAGACTGGGTTGTGCTCCCACCAAAGACTCTACAGGAGGGCCCTTCCCACCTCTTCCATCTTCTGGTGGCCCCAGGGGTCCTTGGCTTGTGGCTGGATCACTCCAGTACCTGCCTCCATCTCCATGTGATCTCCTCCTCTTCTCTCCATGTCTTCTCCTCTCCTTATAGGGTTGACAGTCATTGGATGTGGAGCTCACCTGAGAGACCAGGATGTCATCATCATAACTAATTCCCTCTACAGACCCTCTTCCCAAATGAGGCTACCCTCTGTGCATGTGAACCAGGGGAGGGGTGTACTTTTCATTCCACTATAGGGATCACAAAAGAACTTAGAGACCTTGAAGAAATATGAAGAAACCTGACTTCAGAAAGCAAAGCCTTTGGGTTACCTTGTTTCATGTTCACATAGAGAACTTTGGAGACACTGGCATCCAGGGGCTCCCCTTGAGTTCTCATAATCTTATTTCTTGCATCCAGGAGAATCTCAAGAGGATTCTAATAACTCATCCAATCTCCAGCCCATACCCCACCTTTATTGATTTTCCAGCTCAATAAAACTTTTGAGTCCGGGATAATGCCTAATTTTCCACCCCCAGGATATTTTTAAAAGGTAGTCATGTTTGCCCTTAAATATTAAAAGTGTTTTGACCTATTATAATTCATGCCATGCCTGAGAAAAAGTCTTTTCGAGGATGTTAATTTTCTTTCCACTTTCTCTCCAGTGCCCTTCCTACTACATAACACATGACATGTTACTTTATTTCTAATATTCTACAATTGCCTCTTAGAGTTTGAATCACCCCCACACAGCTCTGCTAGACTTTGCAGGCCTTGGATGAAAACCCAAATTGTCCTCTGTTCTCAAAACTTCCCTTTTCTCTGGTTTCTTCTGCAAATTCCAAAGAGACACACAACTTAGACTTTCCCAAAATCCACTCAAGCGCCATTTTCAATTTTTTCCATCTTTGTCCTGATTTCATCGGCTTTGGCGCATCTCAGGTGAATCATCACTCTTTCAGGGTTTCCAGGAAGCAGATTTGTCTCCAAGTCTTTACTCATAAATCCAATCAAGTTCACTCAAAGTCCAGTGCCAAGACTGGCCTAAAACCCTGTAAGTCTACAAACCAGACTTGTCTTCATTATTCCAACGCAGAATCACAGCTTCACTGGGACTTCGCTGGATAGGAATTTGGGGCGTTCATATTTGAAAAAACAGGGAAGGCAAGATCCACCTTATACTACTACCCCTTCCCATCAGGTTCCATCTTATCCCCTATGCTTGCTGAATGCTTAACGAGAAAAGGGGCACGCTTCTTTATTTTGTAGACAGGAAAATGAGATGAAGGGAGTCTCCCAGCAGGAGGAAGCTTGCCTGGAGAGGAGGGGGCAAGAGGAAGAGAGAAAATAGAATGTGTGGAGATGTTTGATTTCCAAAAACTTTCCTTTGGGTCTTGAAATTGCTCTTGTATTTATTATTGGATGTTTTCCAATGTAGCTTCTCTCTGCACCACGCTAGGATATCCTAAATTGGCATGTTGTATAAACCAACCACCATGATCATCTCTTTTCTTTTAATTCCAGAATTTCTAAAATTCATGACATGAATCCGCCAAAGAACAACTCCCCCCATCCTTCCCACCCCTGCTTTTGGTAACCTCTGATCTTTTTTCTGTCTCAGTGAATAGGCTGTTTCTTTTTTTTTTTTTTTAATATTTATTTATTATTATTTTTTTTTAATTACATTAAAAAATATATATGAGGTCCCATTCAACCCCACCGCCCCCGCCCCCCACTCCCCCCACAGCAACACTCTCTCCCATCATCGTGATACATCCATTGCACCTGGTAAGTTCATCTCTGAGCATCACTGCACCCCATAGTCAATGGTCCACATCATAGCCCAGACTCTCTCACGTTCCATCCAGTGGGCCCTGGGGGGATCTATAGTGTCCCGTAATTGTCCGTGAAGCACTATCCAGGACAACTCCACGTCCCGAAAACGCCTCCACATCTCATCTCTTCCTCCCGTTCCCCACACCCAGCAGCCCCCATGGCTACCGTTCCCACACCCATTTCACATTTCCTCTGTGGACATTGGATTGGTTGTGTCCATTGCACACCTATGTCAAGTGAGGGCTTAGATTCCACATGGGTACTGGATGCACTCTTCCCGCTTCTAGTTGTAGACACTCTAGGCTCCATGTTGTGGTGGTTGACCTTCTTCAACTCCATGTTAGCTGAGTGGAGTAAGTCCAATAAGTCAAAGTGTAGGAGCTGAAGTCTGTTGAGGCTCTGGGCCTGGGTGTCATATTATCAGTCCAGAGATTCAAATCCCCTACATATATCTTAAACTCAGCACCAACTACAATTCCAATAAAGTAGCATGCAAGTCTTGTGAAAAGAGATCCCCTCTGAGTCCATTTCCTTCACGCAGAAACACCAGCTCCAAAGAAGGGCCATCTGTCATGGCAGTGAACCCCTTCTGCCATGACCATAGAACCCGTGGGTCTCTTTATCCCTCAAAAGAACCAATACCTGGGGTTGTATCTACCTTATCTGTCTCTTAGACTCTGTTCAGTTGTACATAGGGGTATTCCTTCTGACAACCTCCAGACTCTTTTTTAGAGACTCACAGCCTTATAATCTCATTTCTCCTTTCCATTTCCCCCTTACATTAGGTCAAAACCGCTTCCCGAAGTCATGTTATTATATGTAGACAGGTATATTCTGCTGTTCCGCATTGAATCTTTAATTCAAGGTCATTTTCTAGTTGCTTCTTCAGCTGGTATGTGGTAGTGATCCCTCGGTGCCAGGGAGGCTCATCCCCGGGTGTCGTGTCCCACGCTGGGGGGAATGCATCACATCTACACGCTGAGTTTGGCTGTGAGAGTGGCCACATTTGAGTAACATGAAGGCTGTCAGGAGGAAACCCCCAGGCACAATGCTACTCTAGGCCTTGTTCTTATTGCAGGTGCATAGGCTCAAAAGTGTAGCCATTAGTATCAAGAGCCCACTGTTGGGCCCTCCTTCCTTCCTGGTTCTTGCCGTTGCACCTGGAGGATTGCCGCTGCTCTCCCAGGGCCCACAACAGTGACCCCCCCGGCCAGGAGCCCAGTACCCCCCCAGCTGTTGTTTTTAATTGTTTCCACTATGAGTATATATAGAGATTACCATATACCCTGGGCATATGCCCTGTATAACTCCCTGTCAACCATATATATCCTGTCAATAACATCCCATATCAGTATTCCTCCGCTGCCATTGTAGAACCACTCTGTGATCCAAAACTTCCCGTAAAGTGAATCCCAACATAATGTCTGCTTCAGAGGAGTCTTAGATCATCAAAATTCATATATACAATATACAGTATTTCCCCAGATCCACCATAAAACCTTTTCCCTTGCACAGCAATAATCTTTTAATTTATTCATATCGTATTTCCTGAAACTGATGTACAGATTCCGAAACTATAGTTTTCAAACAAGGTAACATTTGTGCTTACTATGTGGTCCATACTTTAGGTTGTACAGTTTTCTAAATTTTTTAGTTATCCTATGTTTTGTCTTATGGTTTTCATTATTAGTCTGTCGTCCCCTATATGTTTTTGGTGTAATATTAGCTGTTTTATATTCATCCTCGTGTACTCTCACATAACTCCTCTTTTGCCCCCTTATTTACCTTTGTTCTATCCATTGCACGTCCATTTTCCCCTCCCCTTAGGGCCCACAACGCCTGCCAATCTAATGCCCTGGGAGCCGTCCTTTCTCACGAGAGATACAGTTCTCTCTATTCGACGGCATTAGTCTTCCCCAGGATATGGGTCCACCCCACCCAATGGTAGAACCCACCTTGGCAAAATGAGCCTTCAGCTATTCAATAGGCTGTTTCTAGACACAGCCTATTGAATAGCTGAAGGCTCATTTTCTTGTTTCTAGACATTTCTCATGGGAGGAATGATAAAATGTTTGTCCTTTGGTGTGTGGCTGGCTAACGTCCTGTTGTATGGATGGACCACATTTTATCCATTCATCTGTTGATGGACACTTGGATTGTTTCAACCTTTGGGCTATTGTGAATATGTGCTATGAATACCGGTGCACAAATACATCCAAGTCCTTGCTTTCAATTCCTTTGGGTATATACCTAGAGGTGGACCCTCTGAGTCCTATAGTAATTCTATATTTATTTATTTTTGTCTCTGTGGGAAAGGGTGATCTTGAGCCTGCCAGGAGCCAGCTGGCTCCAGCCTTCTCCACGTCCACATTTCTTTGCCTCCAATTTTTATGAGTCTCAGGACAGGGAACCTCCGACGAGCCTTTGCAGCACAGTGGTAATTGTATATTTAACTTTCTGTGAACCTGTCCTACTATTTTCCATAGTGGCTGCACCATTTTACATTCCCACCACCAATGAACAAGGGCTTTTATTTCTGCACATCCTCTCCCATACCTCGCATTTCCTCTTTCTTGAACAGGAGCCTTCCTGGTGGGGATGGAGAGCCAGCTCCTTGTAGTACTGATTTGCATTTCCTTCATGGCTAAGGAGGTTGAACATCTTTTCATATGCTTATTGGCCAACAGCTATTAAGCATTCGCTTTGTGGCAGATGCCCTGCTATTGTCTTCGCCTATTTTCTTTCTTTACCCCCTCCAGGCCAACCCTAGGATGGAGGTACCAGGATGAGCCCATTTTAAAGTCCAGAGTTGGGGGGCCCCCCAGATAAATGGGGGTGTTCAAAGTTACAGAGCTGATTACAGTCTTGCCCCTGGCAGCAGCCAATCTCCATCTTGCCATCTGTAGCCGTCTGATCTTATTTATGAATTCCAAAAAAAGATATTTGATCATGTTTCTGAACTGGCCTCTTCCTCTGAGCGTGATCCCCTTTATATTACCATTCAAAGGTTGTTTTTTTTTAATTTTTTTAAATTATTTATTTATTTTTTAAAATTACATTCAAAAAATATGAGGTCCCATTCAACCCCACCGTGCCCACCCCCCACTCCCCCCACAGCAACACTCTCTCCCATCATCGTGACACATCCATTGCACCTGGTAAGTTCATCTCTGAGCATCACTGCACTCCTAGTCAATGATCCACATCATAGCCCACACTCTCCCACGTTCCATCCAGTGGGCCCTGGGGGGATCTACAATGTCCCGTAATTGTCCATGAAGCATCAAAGGTTTTATATTTACTTGATGATGTTAAGATCAGGGCTTTGATTCCACCACGTCATTAGGGTGTGCAGAGTTGAATCCCCATCCCCTTGGTGGGTGTGTCAGTTTGATATTATTTAAAAATTCCAAAAAAGAAATATTAATTATGCTTGTAAACAGGTCTATCCCTCTGAGCATGTAGATTCAAATTCAAAGGTTTTATGTTTCCTTGATTAAATCAAGACTAGAGATTTGATTCAACCATGGCATTAGGGTGACTCAACCTGAGTCCCCATCCCTTTTGTAGGCAATAGAAATGGACCTCACTTTGGGATTTTTGTTTCTGAGTGTGATGGAGTTGGACTCACATGTGACCTCTCTACACATGCCTCTTCTTTCACTTTTACTGAACCTGTGGTTGGCTCTGGGGTTGGCGTATACTCAGGAGACTTGAAGCTCTAGACTGTCCATGTGCCAGCTGGTCCCTGAGCCTCAGCAGAGTTGCAGCTCCTACTCTCCAGTTTGTTGGACTTACCCAGGTCAGCTAACAGGGAGGTGAAGATGGTCAACCACCACACCAGGGAATCCAGAGTGCCTACAACTGCAAGCAGGAGAATTGCATCCAGCATCCATGTGGGATCTAAATTCCCTCTCAATATAGAGGTGGAGTGGACATCACCATCCCAGGGTCCACAGGATGGAGGATCAAAATATGAAATAGAGTGGACTTACTGGTATTCTACTATAGCAGTATTGTGACTAGTAATGAAAGAAATTGTAGCATTGATGGGAGACAGTGGCCATGGGAGTTGCTGAGGGCAGGGAGAGGGAAGAAGAGATGTGATGTGGGGGCATTTTCAGGACTTGGAGTTGTCCTGAATGATATTGAAGGGACAGATGCTAGACATTATATATCCCGCCATAACCCACTGAATGGACTGGGGGAGAGTGTAAACTACAATGCAAACTATAATCCATGTGGTGCAGCACTGCTCCAAAATGTATTCACCAAATGCAATGAATGTGGCACAATGATAAGGGAGGTTGTGGGGGGTGTGGAGAGTAGGATATATGGGAACCTCTTATATTTTTTATTGTAACCTTTTGTGTGATCTATGAATCTTTAAAAAAAAAAAAGACAATAAAAATTTTCATTAAAGAAAAAAAGAAAAAAGACCCTAGCATGGGAAGGGAGGGCCGGGACAGTGGGGTCATCACCTCCCAAGACTGTGGGTGTGTAACCTTGGATCAAAAAGATTTATGGTTATTGTAGCTATCATGTGGTAACAAAAGACCTAGTAACATTGATGTAAAGATAGTAGTTGACACAGGTTCCGAGGGGAGGGGGAGGGAAGACTAGGTGGAATATAGGGCGTTTGTAGGGCACTGGAGTTGTTGTATGCATTGTATGATTCTGCAATGATGTGGAAACGTCACACATTTGTCAAAGCTTATAAAGCTGAGCAGCGCAAAGCGCAAGCCGTAATGTAAACTACAAACTTTGGTCAGTAGCAATGCTTCAATATGCATTCATCCATTGTAACAAATGTACCTCACTAATGTAAGATGTTAATAATAGGGGAAATGTGTGTGTGTGTGTAAGGCGGGAGTGATATGGAAATTCCCTATAATTTCGGGGCAATTTTTCAGTAAGTCTAAACCTCTCAACGTAAAGTTTAATATTCTTAAATAGCCATCTCCATCTTCAGATCAATCAACAGTTCTGCATGTATGATCACCTCGCAGCAGGACCCCAGGGACAACCAAAGGAGATAGAACCCGAGGTGCTGGTGCTTCTGAGGGCTATAGAGACTCACAGGTTCTACGGTCATGGCAGATGGCTCTGGAGTTCAGTGGCTTGTCAGTTGGCCCTACTTTGGAGTTTGTGTTCCTGAGTGTGATGGAGTTGGACTCAGATGTGTCCTCTCTACACATGCCTCTTGGGTCACTTTTACTGAACCTGTGGTTGGTCCTGGGATCAGTGTATACTCAGAAGACTTGAATCTCTGGACTGTCCATGTGCCACTTGGGCCCTGAGCCTCAGCAGAGTTGCATCTCCTACTCTCTGGTTCATTGGTCTTACCCAGGCCAGCTAACAGGGAGGTGAAGAAGGTCAACCACCACACAAAGGAACCGAGAGAGCCAACAGCTGCAAGTTGGAGAATTGCATCCAACATCCATGTGGAATCTAAGCCCCTTCTTGATATAAAGGTGGAGTGGACATCACCATCCCAGGATCCACAGGATGGACTAGACATCACCAACCCAGGGTCCACAGGATGGAGGAATAGAGTATGGATTAGAGTGGACTTACTGGTATTCTACTATGGAACTACTGTGGCTAGTAATGGAAGAAACTGTAGCATTGATGTGGAGGCAGTGGCCACAGGAGTTGGTGGGGGCAGGGAGAGGGAAGAAGAGAGGGGATGTTTTCGGACTTGGGGTTGTCCTGAATGATGTTGCAGGGACAGATGCTGGACATTCTATATCCTGCCATAGCCCACTGGGTGGACTGGGGGAGAGTGCAAACTACAAGGTGGACTCTTATCCATGTGGTGCGGCGGTGCTCCAGGCTGTGTTCGCCAAGTGCAGTGAGTGTGCCGCGGTAGTGGGGGGGTTGTTGATGTGGGAGGAGTGGGGTGAGGGGATGTGGGGGGTATATGGGAACCTCTTATGTTTTTCGAATGTAACAAAAATAAAAAAGAAACATAAAGAGATCGTGGGGAAAAAGAAGTTACTACAAATAGTAGGATGATCAAGCTAACACTGTTGAGTAGATGGTTTTGTATTAACTTTTTTGTTTAAAGCACCTGTGAGGGAGACCTTATCTGGACATGGGGTCTTTGCAGATGCTGTGACATTCAGGGTCTCAAGGTGAGTCTGCCCTTGCAGGGGGTCTGCGTGCGTTCTGGACCCCATGTCTGCTGTCCCTGCAGAATGGGGGACACACAACGTGGAGGCAAAGGCCACAAGAAGATGGCGGCAGACGACCGGGTGACGTGGCCATGAGCCAAGGGTCTCCGGCCACTGCAAGGAGCTGGAGCAGGCAGGCAGGACCCTCCCCTGGAGACTCTGGAGACACAGGGGTCCCCTGGAACCCTGCCTGCCCCCCTTGATTTTGGACTTCTCGTCCCCAGAACCGAGAACCACACACCCCTATCATCTTGAGCCTCCCAACCTGCGGGTAAGGGGTGACAGCCTCCCTGGGAAACCGAGGCAGCGGGTAGTGTGGCTGTGTTCCTAGAGCCCTGGCCTGGGCTTGGGACCCCCACTCATCCTCCTACAGATCCACCAGGCACAGGGTCCTTCTGAGCCAGGGGCACAGCTGGTGTAGATGGCACCGGCCAGGGGAGAACAGCCGCAGGCATCATTGTCGTGCTCCAGCTTCAGATCTCCAGATGAACGTCCCCCCAGGGCTCACCTGGATGGGTTGTGTTAAAACAGGAGGGTCCACAGGGTTAAGGGACTCTAGATGTGGAGTGGACACAACCATTCCAAAGTCCACAGGATGGAGGAATAGAGGATGGATGAGAGTGGACTTACTGATATTCTATTCATGAACTATTGTGATTAGTAATGGAAGAAAATGTGGCATTGGTGTGGAGAAAGTGGCCATGGTGGCTGCTGGGGGTAGGGAGTGGGAGGAAGAGATGAGATGTGGGGGCGTTTTGGGGACTTGGAGTTGTCCTGGGTGGTGCTGCAGGGATAGTTACCGGACATTGTATGTCCTGCCATGGCCCACTGGGTGGACTGTGGGAGAGTGTGGGCTGTGGTATGGACCACTGACCACGAGGTGCAGCGATGCTCAGAGATGTATTCACCAAGTGCAATGAATGTCTCATGATGATGGAGGAGGTTGTTGTTATGGGGGGAGGAGTGGGGCGAGGGGGATGGGGGGTATATGGGGGCCTCCTATTTTTTGAATATAATATTTAAAAAATAAAGACCAAAAAAATCACAACTTTCTTGCCCTGCTGTAAGCAAGTCTACCAAAACAGCTGTGCATTAGGCTACTGACCATCTGGTTATTAGAGTCCCTTAACCCTGTGGATTCTCAGAGTACGAGGTGACTCATCCTAATTCACACACTCTTTTCATCTCTTCCACCTTGTAGCAGTTTGATAGTATTGATGAATTCCAAAAAGAAATATTAGATTATGTTTGTAAACTGGATCTTTTCCTCTGGGCATATTAGATTATATTGGATTCATAGGTTTACTTTATTAAGTAATTAGGAAAACCTCTTATGCCATTAGGGTATTGAGTCCCTGCCCCTTGGTGGGTGTGAACTCACAGATAAAAGGATGAAAGGACAGAGTTGAGGGCTTTTGATGTTGGAGTTTGATGCTGAAGTTGGAGCCCCAGGGAGAGAGACAGAGCCGTTCGCCTGATAGTCTACAGCTGGCCTTGTGCAGAGAGGCAAAGCCTAGAGAGCCTCATAGCGTACAGCTGACCTTGTGCAGAGAGGCAAAGCCTGGAGAGCCTCATAGCCTACAGCTGACCTTGTGGAGAGAGGCAAAGCCTAGAGAGCCTCATAGTCTACAGCTGACCTTGTGGAGAGAGGCAAAGCCTGGAGACCCTCATAGCCTACAGCTGACCTTGTGGAGAGAGGCAAAGCCTAGAGAACCTCATAGCCTACAGCTGACCTTGTGGAGAGAGGCAAAGCCTAGAGAGCCTCATAGCCTACAGCTGATCTTGTGGAGAGAGGCAAAGCCTAGAGAGCTCATAGCCTACAGCTGACCTTGTGGAGAGAGGCAAAGCCTAGAGAGCCTCATAGTCTACAGCTGACCTTGTGGAGAGAGGCAAAGCCTGGAGAGCCTCATAGCCTACAGCTGACCTTGTGGAGAGAGGCAAAGCCTGGAGAGCCTCATAGCCTACAGCTGACCTTGTGGAGAGAGGCAAAGCCTGGAGAGCCTCATAGCCTACAGCTGACCTTGTGGAGAGAGGCAAAGCCTAGAGAGCCTCATAGCCTACAGCTGACCTTGTGGAGAGAGGCAAAGCCTAGAGAGCTCATAGTCTACAGCTGACCTTGTGGAGAGAGGCAAAGCCTGGAGAGCCTCATAGTCTACAGCTGACCTTGTGGAGAGAGGCAAAGCCTAGAGAGCTCATAGTCTACAGCTGACCTTGTGGAGAGAGGCAAAGCCTAGAGAGCCTCATAGTCTACAGCTGACCTTGTGGAGAGAGGCAAAGCCTAGAGAGCTCATAGTCTACAGCTGACCTTGTGGAGAGAGGCAAAGCCTAGAGAGCTCATAGTCTACAGCTGACCTTGTGGAGAGAGGCAAAGCCTAGAGAGCCTCATAGCCTACAGCTGACCTTGTGGGGAAAACAGAGGAGCTGAGCCCAGAGGAACCCAGGAAGCCTGAACCCTCGCAGACGTGGGTAGCCCTCTTGCTCCAAAGAGACTTTAGTGAGGGAAGTAACTTACGCTTTATGAGCTGGTATCTGTAAGCTCCTACCCCAAATAAAAACCTTTATACAAACAAAAACAAAAAACAGGAGGGTCCCACGGGGTCTGCCCCCGGCTTTGCCCCCTGGAACCCCACGTGGGCGCGCCCCATCGAGCTACCTGTTCCGGACCCGCTCCCTCTCTCGTTCCGGTGACCTGGTATCAGGCTCTGCAGGACGAAAGTCCTGATTCCCTGCCAAAAACCTAAAAAGAGAAAAAAGCCTGCACTGCTTTCCTTGCCTTCCATAAAAAGCGCTCTTCCACTCAATGCGGGGAAAAGCTGTTATCATCACACCTATATTTTGGACTCGGGGACGGCAGAGAGCGTCTCTTAAGAATCACAATAAATCCAAGCCGGAGGGATGAATTCCTCCGAAATGAAATCGGGGCCTCAGCTGCTTTTCATTACGCGTTCCCAAAAAAAAAACACATAAACGGCGTTTCCGTTTGTTATTTATGGACTCTCAGAACGTAATGGTTGTAATGATGAATACTGAATTTCTGAATTTATTCTAAAAAGGCACTTCATAAATATTGAACAGGGCTATTATCTACAGGTATCTCAATTTATTTTATTAAAATGGAAATTCAGAAATCATCAATAAACCGATATTGTGCATTTCAGGATGGACTAGGAGAATGAGGAGGGGCACGTTTTTTTTTTCTCCCTCAATTGTACCGCCACCCACATCCCCTGCAAATTTGACCTGGGTCTCTTTCTAGGTTTGGGATGTGCCTTGAAGTTCGATTTCAGTTGGATTATTAACCGCGGTGCACAGGGAAATTCAGAACAAGCCCTGCCCTGACTTCAGTCTTGCACCTGGCACGAAGAGCCTGTAAATATTGATAAGGGGTTCTCCTGATCAGAACCGACCGGCAGGCACCTTATCCTGAGAGTTTTCCTACAAGAGGCTCAGCAATTCTACAAAATCTTGTTTTTTTCCCTCTTTATTTTTTTTAAATGTTACATTAAAAAAATACGAGGTCCCCGTATACCCCCCACCCCCCTCACCCCACTCCTCCCACATCAACGACCTCTTTCATCGTTGTGGCACATTCATTGCATTTGGTGAATACGTTTTGGAGCACTGCTGCACCGCATGGATTATACTTTACATTATAGTTTACTCTCTCCCCCAGTCCACCCAGTGGGCCATGGCAGGACATTCAGTGTCCAGCATCTGTCCCCTGCAGCACCACCCAGGAAATGCCCCCACATCACATCTCTTCTTCCCTCTCCCTGCCCTCAGCAGCTACCGTGGCCACTTTCTCCACATCAATGCTAGCTTCTTCCATTACTAGTCA
Organism: Dasypus novemcinctus; assembly: GCF_030445035.2. Classification (NCBI taxonomy): domain Eukaryota; kingdom Metazoa; phylum Chordata; class Mammalia; order Cingulata; family Dasypodidae; genus Dasypus; species Dasypus novemcinctus. The sequence goes on along the minus strand of NC_080704.1, from coordinate 776,874 downwards.
CAATAGTTTCATAGTAAAATACCAGTAAGTCCACTCTAATCCATACTCTATTCCTCCATCCTGTGGACCCTGGGATGGTGATGTCCACTCCACCTCTAGATCAAGAGGGGGCTTAGATCCCACATGGATGATGGATGCGATTCTCCTGCTTGCAGTTGTAGGCACTCTTGGCTCCCTGGTGTGGTGGTTGACCTTCTTCACCTCCCTGTTAGCTGACCTGGGTAAGTCCAATAAACCAGAGAGTAGGAGCTGCAAGTCTGCTGATGCTCAGGGCCCGGCTGTCACATGGACAGTCCAGAGACTCAGTCCTTGCTCACCCCCTCGGCAGGGCAGGGATGGAGGGCAGGGTTATTTTTGCCTCTTCCAACAGGTGAGGAAGTGAAGGGAGGTGCCGGGGAGGAGGAATGCCTGGTGGAGCAGTGGGGTAGGCTGTGGGCGCAGGGTAACTCCCCTGACGGTCAGGCTGGGCCTGGCCATGTCTCCTGGGACTGCCCCCAGCTGCTGCAGAAAAAAAAAACAAACAACGAACTCCGTGGACTATAGAGCAGAAGTGAAGGATGAAAGTCTGGGCTCCGTTGGGTTTCACGGACAACCACTTATTAAGCAATGACTGGATACTGCGTTGTGCACATTAGAGGAAGGAGATTTGGAGCTGTTTCCCACACCGCCGTCCCCAGGAACTCCCAGCGTTGGCGAGAAGCCAGCACAGCCTGATATCCTACCTCTTTTACAACCCTTCGCTCTTCCCTCAGCACCCCCCAGAGTCTGCATTATCATCTGGGATAGGACCTGGGTGACTTCTGGGGTAGCAGAGATTTCCGGCGTACGCGGTATCGAAGGCCAGGACACGAGAACTCTGAGAAGGAAGTTGATTTATTTCGACTGGCCTGACTGAGGGACCCTTGTCCTAATAAAACCTGAGGCCCAAATAAGAATTTTGGGTTTCTTTTTATACAGAAAAGATACGAGGATGGGGACTTAAATGGTGCTTTTTGAAAAAAAAAAAGACTTTCCTTGTTAGTTAAGTGTTTGAGTACCAGACAGGTGTTGACTTAAAGTACCCCCCATGAAATATTGTGATTAGTAAGGGAAGAAATTGTAGTCATGATGTGGAGAGGGTGGCCATGATAGCTGCTGAGGGCAGGGAGAGGGAAGAAGAGATGTGATGTGGAGGCATTTTCAGGACTTGGAGTTGTCCTGGGTGGTGCTGCAGGGACAGATGCTGGACATTGTGTGTCCTGCCATGGCCCACTGGGTGGACTGGGGGAGAGTGTGGACTACAATATAAACTATAATCCACGTGGTGCAGCAGTGCTCCAAAATGTATTCACCAGGTGCAGTGGATGTGCCACGATGATGGAAGAGTTTGTTGATGAAGGGGCAGCATGGGTGGGGTGGGAGGGTATATGGGGACCTCATATTTTTTAATGTAACATTTAAAAGAAAATAAAGAAACAAATTTCTTACAAAAAAAAATAAAGTACCCCCCCACATTTCAGGCGAGCTTGAATTAGCATATGCCCCACATTTTAGGTGAGCTTGAATTAAAATTTCCCCCACATTCCATCTGGGTGCAACTTTGAATACACATTCAGTCTTAGATCCTTTCAGAACATTCAAAGCCTGTAGAGCCTCTATTATTTATTTGAATTTCTAGAGACTAGGCACACTTGGGTACAGAATCAGACAATTTTGAATTTACGCACAGGCTATATTACCGGGGACTCCCCAGAAGATCCAAACGAATGGTCAGAGTTGAGAACCAGAGGTCCAGCAGCCCTCCCTACTGTGTCTTTCTCTCCTCATGGCCCCCGGTGGCCTGAGACCCCCGTGTCCCTTCTAGGCTGCTCCTGGGGTCCAGCGGTGGGGACGGGCTCTGGGGAAGGGGCAGCGGCTGCAGCCTTCCCCCAGCAGCCTCGTTCTTCCCTGTGCCCGATTCTGGGTCCCTGCCTGGGCCGCCTCTCCCGGCTGTCCTCTCCCAGGGCTGTCCAGATTAGGAGGACTATCAAACTCATCACGGACGAGTGACCTGTGCTCTGGGATTGGCGGAGAGAGCAGGTGGACAGGCAGGCGGGCCGGTGGAACGGCCTCCTCTGATTTTGCACTGCCAGCTGGTCCCTGCCCTCCTGCAAGGAACACGCAGGCTCCGTGAGAAGAGCAAGGAGTCTTGTGTAGTCTGGGGGGGGGGGTCTTTCTATTCTTTCTGGAAGCTTCAGCCCCAAATGGGTTGGAGGCAGGTGTGTTGGCTGCACCTGCTCCTGAGCTCAGCCCTTGAGGTCCCTGCAACAGCCCCAGGGCGTGTTCCCCTCACTGTCCACCAGGCCGAAGACCGTTTGCGGGGGACCGGGTTTGGGGAAAGCAAGTGGGATGGTGCCATGCTCTGGACTGGCAGGAGTGGGGTGCACTTAGCAGCCCAGGTGGAAGGGAGCAGGAGAAGTTTCCAGAACACAGAGTTCCTTGATGACAGAGTGTCCAGCCGGGAGGGAGGTAAGTGGACGCCCAGCCTCAGCCTCTCCTCCCTGCAGCTCCTGGCACCTGCCAGCCCCCACCCTGAGCTGGAGGTCAAAGGAGCCCATCGATGCATGGAAAATTCAGTGCAGAAAGGATGGCCTTTTCAACAAATGGTGCTGGAACAATGGGAGACCTAGGTGCAAAAAAAATAAGAGAAGAGAATCTTAACACATACCTCCACCTTATACAAATATTAACTCAAAATGTATCCCAGACCTCTGGGTAAAAGCAAAACTATAAAACATCTAGAAGAAAATATAGGCTAAAATTAAAGTGTCTTTGCTTTTGGTGATGAGATTTTAGATACGACCCAAAATACATGATCCATGGGAGAAAATAATGGGCAGATTGGATTTTATCAAAAGTAAATATTTCCTCCACAAAAGACATTGTTCAGAGAAAAAACCAACAAGACCGGCTGGAAGCACAAGTTTGCTAATCACATATCTGATAAGGAGTTTGTATCTGGAATATATAAAAACACTTAACATTCAACAATTAGAAGGATAAGGGAAAAACCATGTTAAAAGGAGCACAAGATTTGAGCTAACATTTTTCCAAAGATGGAAAATGAACCTATGAAAATATGCACAACATGGTTTGTCATTAGAGAAATGCAAACTTTGAACCTCAACAGGATACTGCTCTGCATCTACTAGAAGGTCCAAAATCCAAACCAGTGACAGCATCAAAGGCTGGTGAGGATGTGGAGAAAGAGGAACTCTCATTCTTTACCGGAGGGAATGCAAAGTGGCACAGATCCTTTGAAAAGAGTTTGGCTCTTTCTAATACTTAAAAATAGACTTGCCATATGACCCAACAATCTCCCCAAATCCTGTGCATGAATGTAACAGCTCTGTGCATCACTGCCAAAAACTAGATGCCATTCTAGTTGATGAGTAAAACAGCTGTGGCATCCAGGCAATGCAACAGAGCAATACAAAGAAACAAACTAGGGAAACGGACTTGGCCCAGTGGTGAGGGCGTCCGTCTACCACAAGGGACGTCCGTGGTTCAAACTCCAGGCCTCCTTGACCCGTGTGGAGCTGGCCCATGCGCAGTGCTGATGCGCACGAGGAGTGCCGTGCCACGCAGGGGTGCCCCCGCGTAGGGGAGCCCCACGCGCAAGGAGTACACCCCGTAAAGAGAGCCCCCCAGCGCGAAAGAAAGTGCAGCCTGCCTGGGAATGGTGCCATCCACACTTCCCGTGCCGCTGACGACAACAGAAGCGGACAAAGAAACAAGATGCAGCAAATAGGCACAGAGAACAGACAACCGGGGGAGGGGGAGAATTAAATAAATAAATAAAATCTTAAAAAAAAAAAAAAGAAACAAACTATTCATCCACGCAACAACGTGGATAAATGCTAAATGCACTTGTATATATATTTGTTTTGTAAGTTCACAACTATTACCATACACTTATTGTTTATGTGTGTTTATGTATGAATGATGTATGTCCATAAATTTTATAAAATGAAAATAAATAAGTAAATGCACTTTGCTAAATGAAGGAGGCCAGACTCAAAAGTCTGCAGAATGCATGATTCCGTTGAAGTGAACTTCTGGAAAAGACAAAAAACATAGGGATGGGGAAATTATGAGTAAATTCCAGAGCTTCAGAGAAGGAAGAGCAGTTGACCATGAAGGGGACATGTGAGTTATTTTTAGATTGAAGCGGCTATTCTCTTATGGCACCAGGGTGATGGATAAGTGCCTCATGCGTTTGACAAAGACCACAGAACTGGGCAAGAAAGATGTTTTTTCTTTTGTTCAGGTGGTACTGGGGGTTGAACCCAGGACCTTGCACATAGGGAGCAGGTGCTCAACCACTGAGCTATATCTACTCCAAGATCAGAGAGCTGGTTTTTTTCTTTGTTTGTTTGTTGGCATTACCAGGGATTGAACCTGGGACCTTGTACATGAGAAGCAGGTGCTCAACCACTGAGCTACACCCACTCCCCAGTGAGAGCTGGTTTTTTCATTTGTTTGTTTGTTTTTCGGAGGTACCAGGGATTGAACCTGGGACCTCGTACATAGGAAGTAGGTGCTCAACCCCCAAGCTACATCCATTTCCCCAGGAAAATGTTTAATGTGTGCAAATTTCTAAAAAAAAAAAATCATCCAGTTTGTTGGGGGATCCAGGACAGAAGACAAACTAACAAATGAATCGAGCTGTTTATGAACGTAAGACCGCCTCAATGAAGGTGATAGGTGGGGGGAATGGAGCTGACGTGCACAATGATGGAAAACGGTGCTCGGACTGAAAATCCGCTGCAAAGACAAAAAGAAAGTTGTGCATAAATGCTGTACTCGTCTGTTTCTCACTTGGATACAGTTTACCAACACTAAAACCATGTTCCATGCATTTAAACAAATAAGTATACAAATGGTGGATTAAAGGAAAATTCAGCACCTCAAACACACAAACACATTTCAAATCCAGATGGCAGAACGTTCTACTGGACACACTTCTAGAATCTCCCTTGTTTGATGACAGTATTGAAACCAGTTCGACTGCCCAGCTGGGCAGTTACTACCGTGTAGGCAGAGCACGTCCCCGTCCAGCATAGGAGGGACGGGGGACCTCTTCCCCCACTGAGAAGCCACGATGACAACTCTGAAGGGCTCTGCAACACTCTTTCTCTCCTTGGACGACCATGGTTTCCTTCCTTTTTTTTTCTTTTTAGATTTTTTATTATTCTTTATTTATTTCTCTCCCCTCTTCCCCCGCCAGTTGTCTGCTCTCTGTGTCCGTTCGCTGCGTGTTCTTCTGTGTCTGCTTGCATTATCTGGCGGCACCAGGAATCTGTGTCTCTCTTGTTGCATCATCTTGTTGCATCGGCTCTCCATGTGCGCGGCACCACTCCTGAGTGGGCTGCGCTTTTCTTGCACTGGGCGGCTCTCCTTACGGGGTGCGCTCCTTGCACATGGGGCTCCCCTATGTGGGGACACCCCTGCATGGCACAGCACTCCTTGTGCACATCAAGTGCATGGGCCATCTCACCACATAGGTCATGAGGCCCTGGGTTTGAACCCTGGACCTCCCATGTGGTAGGCGGATGCTCCATGAGTCGAGCCAAATCTGCTTCCCATGGTTTCCTTCTTACAAGGGTCTCTGCAGCTTGCCGACAGCTGGGTGGGGCTGGTGGTCAGCCCACAACCCGAGAAGCTCTGCAAAACCATGGCTGCCACCTGTTACCCGAAGGTGAACGTAAGCAGAGCTAAGGGCTGGCGGTTGAGTTACAGGTAGCAAGGAGTGGGTGCTGCCGGGGGAGGGGCAAGGGGCCAGCAAAGGGGAGGAGGTGCAGCCCTGCGGGGGTCACGCCGGGGTCTCGTCGGACCACCCATTCGCCCTTCTTGGTGACCACAGTCGGTGGGTGGGCTTGCGTGGGTTTCAAAGACCATTCTGCAAATGGTGAGTAAACTGGCCGTGAGATGGCTGGGGTGGAGTTCCAGAATGACGGTGCTGGGAGGGCGTCCTCACGGGAAGGGAGCAGCCATGCAGCGATGGGAAGAAAACTTGTCCACCCAAAAAGGGGTGGTGGGCACTCAGGACCTCAGGGGAGCCTGGGATTCTTCTAGAAGTTCAGCCACAGGGAAGGAGTCATATCTCTGGTCCCTCTACCAAGCCCTGAATCTCCAGAAAGGCAACTGCGAGAAGCTCCCTGGTGCACAGGTGAGGGACTGGGGGCACACCACTCCCCCAACACTCAAAGCTCAGAGCTCTTGCCTCACCTGAAAATGGTTTGGAGCCTCCCAGGGTTTCTGGTGGGGGAAGGCAGATCGAACCAGTGTATGAGTGCCCTGCAGCTGCTGTAACAAGCAAGGTGGCTGCAAATAACACACTTTTCTTTTCACCGTTCGGGAAGCCAGGTACCTCAAATCAGGTATCAGCAGGACCTTCAAGGCCCTGGCGGATCCTTCCTTGCCCACAATTAGCTGCCGGCCATCGTCGCGCTCCTCACCCCAGCCTCTGCTCCATCTTTTCCTTTATTTCTGAGCCTCTTCTCCGTCTCTTCTAAGGACACTCGGCACAGGATGTAGGGGTCACCCAGACAGTCCACACCCGCTCATCTCCATGTCCTTAGCCTCATCACATCCACACAGGCTTTTTGAAACAAGTTCACATTCACAAGTACGGGGGACAGGACGTTAACCCTTTCTTTTTTTTAATTTTCCCTTTTGTCTTTATTTGATTTTTTAATGTGACATTCAAAAAATAGGAGGTCCCCATATACCCCCCACCCCCTCACCCCACTCCTCCCCCCATAACAACAACCTCCTCCATCATCATGAGACATTCATTGCACTTGGTGAATACATCTCTGAGCACCGCTGCACCTCATGGTCAATGGTCCACACCATAGCCCACACTCTCCCCCAGTCCACCCAGTGTTAACCCACTTTTGAGGGGACAGAATTCCCTACTTTATGTCATTTTTTTTAATTTGATCAACTTTTAAAAAATAATATATATATATGTTTAATTAAAGTTAATAGATCACAAGGAACATTACATTCAAAACATAAAAAAGAAAAAAACCTAAGAAGTTCCCATATAACCCACGCCCCACCCCACCACCGCATCACCATTGAGCTTCTATCTCATCCCACCTCTTGATGCCCCATTTGGCTAACGCATCTCCAGATTGTCCTTCAGCCACTCCCCGCTCCCATAGCGCACCTCCCGGACTGAGCCAGGGACGCTGCAAATGTGACAAGAGTCTCCTACGTGAGGTGAAGAAGGTCAACCACCACACCAGGGAGCCAAGAGAATCTACAACTGAAAGCAGGAGGATTGCATCCAGCATCCATGTGGAATCTGAGCCCCCTCTTGATATAGATGTGGAGTGGACACCACCATCCCAGGGTCCACAGGATGGAGGAATAGAGCATGGATTAGAGTGGACTTACTGATATTCTATTCATAAACTGTTGTGGTTAGTAATCGAAGAAAATGTGGCATTAGTGTGGAGAAAGTGGCCATGGTGGCTGCTGGGGGTAGGGAGTGGGAGGAAGAGATGAGATGTGGGGGCATTTTTAGGACTTTGAGTTGTCCTGGGTGGTGCTGTGGGGACAGTTACTAGTCATTGTATGTCCTCCCATGGCCCACTGGGTGGACTGGGGGAGAGTGTAAACTACAATGTAAACTATAATCCATGTGGTGCAGCAGTGCTCCAAAATGTATTCACCAAATGCAAGGAATGTCTCATGATGATGGAGGAGGTTGTTGTTATGGAGGGAGGAGTGGGGTGAAGGGGGTGGGGGGTACAGGGGGACCTCATATTTTTTTAATGTAACATTAAAAAAAATAAAATAAAATAAAGAGTCTCCTACGAACAGCATGCACGTGGCTCAGCGGATCTTGCAAATGGCATTACTCCTGCAGGAAGGGGTTTTCTGGTGAGACTAGCAGATGCCAGAGCCCATGGCCAAAGGTGTGGATGTACCTCTGCAGCCACGCCTGGTCCCGGGACGCAGGTCTGTGCCTGACTGCAGCCAGGTCAGCGCTGGGGTACATGGCGTGGGGGTGGCAAGACTGGCAGGCATCTCTGCACCCCGAGAGCCACAAGTGGGGGAAACAGGGCAATCTCCAGCTGCCCTCAGATCCACGCCCGGGAGAGGCTGCTGGGGAGAGGGATGTGTTGGACCCTGAATGGTGCGTAGTCAAGAATTTTTTTCTCTATTTTTTATTAAATGTTACATGCAAAAAACATAAGAGGTCCCATATACCCCCACCTGCCTCACCCCACTCCTCCCAAATCAACAGCCTCTTTCATCATCGTGGGACATTCATTGCATTTGGTGAATACATTTTGGAGCACTGCTGCACCACATGGATAATGGTTTGCACTGTAGTTTACTTAAAAAATATAAGAGGTCCCCATATAGCCCCCACTCCCCTCACCCCACTCCTCCCATATCAACAACCTCTTTCATCATCGTGGCACTTTCATGGCATTTGGTGAATACATTTTGGAGCACTGCTGCACAGCATGGTCAGTGGTTTACATTGTAGTTTACACTCTCCCCCAGTCCACCCAGTGGGCCATGGCAGGACATACAATGTCCAGCATCTGTTCCTGCAGCACCACCCAGGACAACTCCAAGTCCTGAAAGTAGACGTCACCAACCCAGGGTCCACGGGATGGAGGAATAGAGTATGGATTAGAGTGGACTTACTGGTATTCTACTATGGAACTATTGTGACAAGTAATGGAAGAAATTGTAGCATTCATGTGGAGACACTGGCCACAGTAGCTGCTGAGGGCAGGGAGAGGGAAGAAGAGATGTGATGTGGGGCATTTTCAGGACTTGGAGAAGTTAAGATTTTAATCTCACCTTTGTCCTGCCCTGCCTGGAGGTCACCTTCAAACTCTTGGGTTTCCTTCCTCAAATTGTCTTTACCTGCAGCCTTTGGACCAGGCAGACGGTAACAGGTGATGGGGGCACAGGGTGCTGGAAGGGGCTTTGGACCAGCCACCAGTGTGATGGGCATATGGAGATGACCACTAGAAGGGCTGGAGGCCGGTCAGCTATGCGGGTGGTGAGCCATGTCTCCATGAAAATGTCTCAATAGAGATAGACACTGAGTCTTGGGGGACTGTAGCGGTTTGATATGGTTATGAATTCCAAAAATAGATATTGGATTTGTAATGTGGTCTGTACCTGGGCATGATTGAGTTATGATTATGGCTCTGATTGGGCTACATCATTAGCGCGTTGAGTCCCTGCCCCTTGGTGGGTGGGGACTCACAGATAAAAGGCATGGCGAAGGACAGAGTTGGGGGTTTTGATGTTGGAGCTTTGATCTTGGAGTTTGATGCTGAAGCCTTAAGCTGGAGTTCCAGGAAGTAAGCTCACGGAGGAATAAGAAGCAAGACCCTGGAAGGGAGGAACCCAGGAAGCCTGAACCCTGGCAGACAGCAACAGCCATTTTGCTCCAACACGTGGAAATAGACTTTGGTGAGGGAAGTAACTTATGCTTTATGGCCTGGTATCTGTAAGCTCCTACCCCAAATAAATACCCTTTATAAAAGTCAACCAATTTCTGGTATTTTGTATCAGCACCCCTTTGGCTGACTAATACAGGGACCCTCCCTAGCTGGAGACATTCCGAGCATGTGGCCACCCATCGACGCCGGGAGTGTACTGCTGGCCCGACCACCGGGAGAGAACCACGGGAGCTCCACGTTTGGTGTTAGATGCTGCCACAGACGTATCTTCCCTTGGCTGAGTTCAATCTGTGTCTTTTCCCTGCAACAAACAGATATGACCGCTTTCATGAGTTCCATGAACCTTCCAGTGCATTATCACACCCGAGCATGATTTGGGGCGTCACAGGGGCAAAGAAGGTCCGGAGTGGACAGCTCCTTAAGTTCTCAGCTGGCCAACCTTCTCCAGCCTGGGAAACACCCGGGAGCTCTCAAGCTCCGATGGGGGAACGGCAAATTTTCCTCAAACATGAGAGCCCAATTAAGCATCGTCCTTCGATGGCTCAGAGTTTATTCTCAGCAAGCTGCCGAGATTCAAAACATTCCTTGAACCCGCTCTCCAAGCAAGCCACAGCAGAGGCAGTTTCCAGATCTTTGCAATTCTTTTACGGGCAGCGGAAGGGAAGAAGGAGACTCACCCAGGGGCGGCTGAGTACGTGTGCCTCGGTGTCCCACTGCCCCTCGGTGGGCTGAGAAGCAACACATTGCATTTGCCCAGTTCACAATCCTCAAAACAGGCTGGGAAATAGACTCAACATGGTGGGAGAGCTGAGGTGGAAGGGGATGGTATGTTTGTGCAAAGGTCAGAGCTGGCACATTCAAAACTCCAAGGCGTTCTTCTAAGAACTGTGCCCGGCACACCTTGTGCATCTGCAAGGGCAGTCATGGAGATGAGTGCAGGTAGATTTTTCTTCTCGTTTTCCAGGTGAGGAAGCCTCAGCTCAATGGCAGGGAAAGCACCTTGTAGAGCAAATGGGTGACATGCCTCATTCTCAGCTTTGGGCACCTGCGCCTTTTGGGACACACACACAGCTCCTGCAAGATGCAGCTGTGAGCCTTTTCCTCTACGTGGAGACGATTTGTTGAGCCCATAGTCCGTTCTCGTCATTCACGTGGTTATGATTTGTAAAGTCGCTGCAAACGCTGAATTACAGTATCCTGCGCCATGACCTGGGAAGGAATGCATGGTGAGCTCCCTGCAGGCTCTGGGAACAAAATTGTCATCTACTGATCCATACGCGACCTTGTTTGTTTGGTTTTCTCTATTTTTTTTTAATGTTGCATTCCAAAAAATATAAGAGGTCCCATATACCCCCACCCTCCTCACCCCTCTCCTTCCACATCAAGAACCTCTTTCATCATCGTGGGACATTCATTGCATTTGGTGGATACATTTTGGAGCACTGCTGCACCACATGGAAAATGGTTTACGTTGTAGTTACTCTCCCCCGGTCCATAGAGTGGGCCATGGCAGGATATACAATGTCCCTGCAGCACCACCCAGGACAACTCCAAGTCCTGAAAATGCCCCCACATCACATCTCTTCTTCCCTCTCCCTGCCCTCAGCAGCTACTGTGGCCGCTTTCTTTTAAGGGCATTTCTGTTTAAAGACATCCAGTTTGGTATTTGTTGTTGCTTCATTAACAGTGAAATCAGAGCATTGTAACTCACGACCAAATGAAGCTGATCTAACACACCTGTATTCTCCTTAAGGCACATCGCAGCCTTCTCGCACTTGAGACCTCTCGACACCACTTCAGCTTGGGGGATACTTGAACAGGAAATCACCCACAGGAAGCTCAAAAAATACGAGACTACATCTAGACCTGTAGACAGTGCAGGTAACTCGAGTTTGGCGCCCTACCAGTGGGCCCTGTTTGGGAATTTATGCTCCCCATGTGACAGAGTTGGGCTCAGGTGTGTTTTCCCTCCACATGGCTCTTCTACCCCTTCTATTTGAAACTATAGTTCGTACTAGAGTTGGTAGGTTCATGTCCAAAAGACTTGAATCTTTAGCCTGTCCGTGTGCCAGTTGGGCCCTGAATCTCAACAGTTGCAACATCTGCTCTCCAGTTCACTGGACTCACCCAGGACAACTTACAAGGAGGTGATGATGGACAACACCCATTCCAAGGAGTGGAGAGTCAACAACTGCCAGCAAGAGAGTTCCACCCATCTGCCCTATGGGATCGAAGCCCCCTCTCAATTACAGGTAGAGTGGGCATCTCATTCCAGAATCCTCAGGACGGGGGGATGAACAAGGTACTAAAGTAGACTTAATACTATTCTACTATAGACTTACTGCTATTTTAACAATGGAAGATCTTGCATCATTGATATCAGGGCAGTGTCACTGGAGCTTCCAAGGGGAGGGAGAGGGAAAAACAGGTGTAACACGAGGGCATTTTCGGAGCATTGGAATTGTCCTGAATGACATTTCAATGACAGATACAGGCCATTATATGTTTTGTCATATCTTACAAAATTGTGCAGGAGAGAGTTTAAACTATAATGTAAACTATAGTCCATGCTTAGTGGCAATGTGTGTTCCTCAGTTGTAGCACATGTACCACACTAATGAGGGATTTGTCAATGTGGAAAAGTGTGAGAGGGGGAGGGGTGAGGCATATGGGAATCCCCTATACTTTTTATGTAACATTTATGTAATCTGAGTATCTTTAAAAAATAAAAGTATTAAAAAAAACAGGGAAGCAGATTTGACTCACCTGATAGAGCGTCCGCCTACCATATACGAGGTCCAGGGTTCAAACCCAGGGCCTCCTGACCCGTGTGGTGAGCTGGTCCACGCGCAGTGCTGATGCACACAAGGAGTGCCGTGCCACGCAGGGTGTTCCCTGCATAGGGGAACCCCACGTGCAAGGAGTGCACCCCATAAGGAGAGCCGACCCATGTGAAAAAAGCGCAGTCTGCCCAGGAGTGGCGCCACACACACGGAGAGCTGACACAGCAAGATGACGCAACAAAAAGAGACAAAGATTCCCAGTGCCGCTGACAGGAATGCGAGCAGATGCAGAAGAACACACAGCAAAATGGACACACAGAGCAGACAATGGGGCGGGAGGGAGAAAGAAGAGGAGAGAAATGAAAAACAAAACAACAAAAAACAAATGCACAGTTTAAATGGACAAATGGTATGGTATGTGGTTTATAGCTCAATAAAGCTCTTAAAATAAAATAAAAAGTGGCATTAAATATCTTGCAAAAAGGGCACTTGTTCACAGTAAGAGAACGGAAACAAGGCGCCAGAGCGTGGCCTTCTTCAACCTCAGCTGGAAACAGGTGCATCCGGCAAGTCAGGTTTCTCACCGCTCCACACACCCTGCGAATGCCCGTGAAAACGTTGTGAGTATTGATTTGGGGGTTACGGGTAAAGTGACGTGAGAAGGCGAATTTGCAGATGTGGAATCTGAATCTCGAGGATGGGCTCTAGATGTGCCAGGTGCTATCAGGCAGCTATACCTGCTCTCAGGGAACTTTCATTTTGTTGGGGCGAAGGGGGACCTCAAACAAGCATCTGGGCAAGGCGGCATCAGCCAGTGCTGGCGTTGAGTGCTGTGGGGCAAATTAAAATGCAGAACCGGGGGGAGGGGGTGCCTGGGAAGCTTCTTTAGGTCTAGAGAGTGGAGACAGTCTCCCAGGGAGATGACAATCCGGGTGAGAGCCGGTTCCCTAAAACGAGCTGAGGAAGAGCCTGAGGACCGGAGACAGCTGCATTGGAAGGTAAAAACAAGCTCAGAATGTTCCAGAGCTGAAGGAAGATCAGCATGGCCCTAGCAAGAAGTATGGGGGAGCAAGGAAACATGGGAGTCTGTGGCCAGGCCAGTGACCGAGGACTTTGGAACCCTCAATGAGAGGTTTGCACTTTATTACCAAAGGCATACCTCTTACTGGGGGTTTGAAAAAATCTCTGGACTGTCCTTATGCCAGCTGGGCCCTGAGCGTCAGCAGACTTGTGAATCCTACCTTCTGGTTCATTGGACTTACCCAGGTCAGCTGACATGGAGGTGAAGAAAGTCAACCACCACACCAGGGAGCCAAGACTGCCTACAACTGCAAGCAGGAGAATCCCATCCATCAGCCTTGTGGGATCTAAGCCCCCTCTTGATATAGATGTGGAGTGGACATCACCATTCCAGGGTCCACAGGATGGAGGAATAGAATATGGACTAGAGTAAAATATCAGCAGACTGATATTCTACTATAGAATTATTGTGACTTGTAATGGAAGAAACTGCAGCATTTATGTGGAGAAAGTGGCCACAGTAGTTGCTGAGGGCAGGGAGAGGGAAGAAGAGACGTGATGTGGGGACATTTTTGGGACTTGGGGTTGTCCTAAATGATACTGCAGGGACAGATGCTGGACATTGTATATCCTACCATAACCCACCGAATGGACTGGGGGAGAGTGTCAACTACAATGTAAACTATAATCCATGCGTTGCAGCAGTGCTCCAAGATGTAGTCACCAAATGCAATGAATGTGCCACGATGATGAAGGAGGTTGTTGATGTGGGAGGAGTGGGAGTGGGGTGTGGGGTATGCGGGAACCTCTTATATTTTTTAATGTAACATTTTTTGTGGTCTATGTATCTTCAAAAAAATACAATTAAAAAAAAGGTAACGAAAGCCATGGGGGGGCTGTGAAACTGGGGAGGGCCCCACGTCATTTAATTACTTTTTAACAACCACTCCTCCTGCTCCGTTGGATTCCAGGAGTGGACGGAGGCCAACCTTGGCCCGGGATTTGGCTGGTGGCCGTGGAGACGGAGCGACGTGGGGAGATTCGTTTTGGAGGCAGAGGCGATGGACTGGCTGATGGCTCGGATGTGGGGTGCAGAGGCGGGGGACCCCCAGCCCTGACGCCCGGGGCCTGGGGGCTGGTGAGCCCGGTGGTGGCCGTCCACAGGATGGGGACGGAGTTGAGGACAGAGGAGCCCAGCTGCTCGGGGCATGCCGAGGGCCCGCCGGCTCAGCCACGGCCGTGGAGTCTGACCACGAGGATAAGAGGGGCCAGCTGCCTGAGGCGTGGGTGACACGTCCTGACGAGCACAGAAACACAGCTGGGGACACGCGGTGGGGGGTGGCCGTGGCCCTGTGCGGGGTGTGCTCCCCACTATGGAATCAACTGCTGGTCCCGGGAGGCTGGGGAGGGAGATTGTGGATGAGGTTAGCACCTGGACCCGGTGGACTTTAGGGAAAGGAGAGACCCTTGATACTGGGGAACTCCCAGGCAGTGGGAGGCTTCAAGAGCAAGAGCTGAGGTGTCCCAGGAAGAAGGAATTCTGCCTCGCGACTGCAGCATAAAATCCTACCTGCGCTTCCAGCCTGCCATATGGATTTTGGACTCCCAGCCTCCATGATTGCGTAAGACATTTCCTTAAAATAAATCTCTTGATCTGTCTATCTACCTACCTACCTCTTATATCTATCTACCTATCATCCATCCATCCATCCATCCATCCATCCATCCATCCATCTATCCATCCATCTACCTACCTACCTATCTAGCTACCTTTCTATCTATCTATCTATCTATCTATCTATCTATCTATCTATCCACCTTTCATCTATGATATTTATATATTTATCTATAACCTATTGTCTATTAACTATAGCCTGAAACTATATATCTGTCTAAAATGTATTATCTATATCTACCTATACTCTATCCATAAGCTATTATTCCTACATATCCATTTATTAGCTATCAATTATATCTATCTATAATCTAGCATATCCAATATGTAGTCATCTATACGTATCATCTATCTATATTTGTGTCTGTCCTCTATATCGATTTATCATATCTATCATTTATCATATAATCTATATTTAGCATCTATCTATACCTATTTTTATCTATCAACTATCAATCTATCACATATCACAGCTATCACGGATCTATCATAACTATCTATACATAGCATCTATGTCTGTTTATTTCTATCATCTATCTCCATCACAATCTTCTATCATATCTATCTAATTCTATTTGTATCTTCTATCTGCATCCCTATATCATCTATCATATCTATCACCTATCTATCATATCTACCAATATGCAGCATCTATCTATATCTATTTGTATCTATCATCTATCTCCATCACTCTCATTTATCATATCTATCACCTGTCTATCACATCTACCTATCATGTAGCATCTATCTGTATTTATTTGTTTCTATCATCTATCTCCATCATGATCATCTATCCTATCTATCTAATTCTATTTGCATCTATCTTCTATCTCCATCTCTCTATCATCTATCATATCTACCAATATGCAGCATCTATCTATATCTATTTGTATGTCTTCTATCTCCATCCCTCTATCATCTATCATATCTAATTCTATTTGTATTTATCTTCTATCTCCATCCCTCTTCATCTATCGTATCTATCACCTATCTATCGTATCTACCAATAGATCTATCTATATCTATAGATCTTCTATCTCCATTCCTCTATCATCTCTCGCATCTATCATCTCTCTTATCTATATACATGCAGCATCTATACCTGCTGGTTTCTATCATCTCTCTCTATCCAGCTATCATCTATCTACTACATGTATCTATATCGATCATCTCTCTGTGTCTCTCTACCTATATCCATCATTTTTCTCCTATTGCTTCTGATTCTCTGAACCTGACCAACCCAGGGAGTGCCCAGTTCAAACCAAGACACAGAAGCTCAGGAGGCCGGTGTCCATGTCTGTGGCCTGCGCCAGGGGGCCCAAGCCCTGAGGGTCTCAGTTGGGGGGAGGGCTGGGCAGGGGGCCTGGGGGAGCCCCATCGGGGGCCCAGGGATGCCTCAGCCCAAGCCCCCAGAGGAGGAAGTGACTCAAGACGAGAACAGTAGCTGGAGGTCTGTGTACTTGGGTACCAGGTGCCATCAGAAGACCCTGGAAACGGAGTCGGCCGGAGGAGTCAGCGGATGCAGAGCTGGGACCAGGCTTTCCTGGCCCCCAGCTCTCCATGGAGACCCCTCCTCGATCTCACACACCTAACCCAATAACGTCACACACCTTGACTGGTGCTTGGGAGCTGGAAGACGTCTCTTTGGAGAATGTGCCTCTCATTCTCCAAATCCTGACCAGGAATGGCCAAGGGGAACTTGAGGTGTTTAGTTTCTACATTAGAATTTTAGTTTCCACTGGGATTGGGGGGCATGTAGAGATACGTCCAGCGCTAGGCCTCAGGGACACGCCAGCTTGGAGGGCAGCACCTCTCAGTAAGCCCTGAAGAAGGTGGAAAATCTACTCTGACCGTCCAACGGAGGAGACCATCAAATATCCTCCTCATCCTTTCTGGAATGTTCTTTCTCACTCACAGTGGATCTGTGCACATGTGTATGTGTCTCTTAAAGCCTAATTTTGACTATTTCTCCCAGACCTTTATTCTTAATTGCATTGCATTTTCTGAGCACACGCTGGTGTATATTCTCTTAGGGGTGTCACAAAGTCTTCTCAAATGATTGGACAAAAAGAGGGTGAAGAATTCCCAGGTTTCTAGTCCTACCTACCCCGGCCAGCTAACAGGGAGGTGAAGAAGGTCAACCACCACACCAGGGAGCCAAGAGTGCCTACAGCTGCAAGCAGGAGAATTGCTTCCATCATCCTTGTGGGATCTAAGCCCCCTCTCGATATAGAGGTGGAGTGGACATCACCATCCCAGGGTCCACAGGATGGAGGAATAGAGTATGGATTAGAGTGGACTTACTGACATTCTACTATGGAACTACTGTGATTAGTTATGGAAGAAATTGTAGCATTGATGTGGAGAAAGTGGCCACGGTAGCTGCTGAGGGCAGGGAGAGGGAAGAAGAGATGAGATGTGGGGGCATTTTCAGGACTTGGAGTTGTCCTGGGTGGTGCTGCAGGGACAGATGCTGGACATGGTATGTCCTGCCATGGCCCCCTGGGTGGACTGGGGAAGAGTGTCAACTACAATGTAGACCACTATCCATGTGGTGCGGCAGGGCTACAAAATGTATTCACCAAATGCAGTGAATGTGCCACGATGATGAAAGAGGTTGTTGATGTGGGAGGAGTGGGGTGAGGGGGTTGGGGGGTGTATGAAGACCTCATATTTTTTTAATGTAACATTTAAAAAAAATTAAGAAGGGGAAAAAAAAGAATTCCCCGATTTCCTTTAAAGAAGGACTTTGGGTGGAAGTGATTTTTTCCCCCAATCCCTCTTTTAAAAGGGTTCCTCTGGTTGGAAGATTCTCACCTCACTGCTTCTTGACCATAATGCAGAATATAATGCAAGTTTAGCATTTTAATAAAGGCAGAACATGAGACACCCTCTCCCCTCAAAGAAACTCGAAAAGTCTTCCGTAACATCGCCCCAGTCAGGGGGACTATTCGGTTCTGTTTCTCTGTTCAAATGTAAAGAGATCCTCTGGCATCAGATCTTAAATATGCAAATCCGGAGGCGAGTTCCTGGGACAGTTGCTCAAGCCAGAAGCCCATTTCCCACCGGAAGCTCCGTGCTCCCGGCCTTCCGCGCCCCCACCCCTACCTCCCAGGGCGCAGCCACTTCTCCCAGCAAGGGTGGGGGTCGTTAGTCCTTTTATTTGCTGCCTAAATAGCAAATTACCCTGTAAACAGCCCACCAGAGTGGTCCGGTAATCCGATTCCCACTGTTGACTCGAGACGTGCAGTACACTGGCTGCAAGAAGTAAATTTTCAAAAGTTCATCTTGATGCAGTCAGACCAAATGAAAGGTAATATTCTTTATCAGCCGCAGATGGCCGCGGATGAACTGCTTTCATATGAGTTTAAATAAGATTTCGCGCGCGCCCGGCTGCAGCTCTCCGCTCTTGGAAACGAGGAGAATGCCACTCCCGCTGCCCACCCCCAGTGCGGGGCCGCGGTGCGCGCGGGGGCCGCGGCGCGTCTCCAAAGCTCCCTGCGTCAAATTAATTCCCGCGTTATCCCCAAATTCAATTAGATGGGGACCCCGTGTAACTAAAAAAGCGACCGACATCCAATCGTGACAAATTGCTGTGCTTAGCGCGGATATCAAAGGCGCAGCGTTGAGCTCTGCTAATCTCCCCACTAATTCTCAATTACCGTAAAATGAAGCCATAAATCTCGCAGACAGGGGATCGATGGAAACGTTGTTTTCCGGGTGATTGGCAGCCTCCCCGAAGGGTTTCTGTAAGTTGGTTTAACGTTGTGGTCCCTCCGAGGAGCGCCGGGAGAGGCGGCGCAATCTCGTGGAACCGGCTGGCCGGGCCTTGGGGAACCCCGACGTGGGGCACCAGCAATTTCCACCCATCAGACATCCAATTTTTCTCCTTTTCATACCTGCTGTAGTAAATGAGAAACAAATTAAATTTCACGCCACTATCTCCGCAGAAACCATTTAAATTTTTCATGGAAACTAAATTGTCCCCCACAGCCCCCCGATTCCATGAAAATATACTGCAGCGCTGGGGACAGAAATAAATTTGTGTCACTCCGGATATGCCTTGCTCTGTAATGTCATTCACCGCTGCGGATAAATGAGGCGTCCGCACCGTGGCTGGGGGGTAGGGCGGGTGGGATATGCGGGGAAGGGGCGCGCTTTCTCCACCACCCCCCAGCACACACACTCCGGTACGGCCTCATAGTCTCCTTGTTATTAATTTGCAGCCCGGGTTTTACATTCATGAGGCCAAGATTGAAATGTAAATGAGCCACAAAATAAGTAGTCAGCGGTAGCCGGTGGGTGGCGGGGGGCTCGGGTACCCGCGGAGAAACCGTTATCCGGCAGACCGATGAGCGCCCCCAGCGCATCAATCAACCCGCAAGGAAACAATGAATAAAATCGCGCGGACATGCAATCGCGCTACCTGTTGTCAGCCGAGGTGGCTGTCAAGCTCCCCCGCCCCCTCGGAGGTGCAGCTGCAAACGCCTGGAGAAATCGACCGCGCGTTTCACCCCCGGTGGCTCCAAGAATCCACTAATGATTTTTTTTATATTTTAATTCCGCCGCCGCCTCGCCCTCCGCGGACTCTGAAGGCGCACACGAAAGGCACAGAGAGGTCGCGCGCTTTGCAGAAAAGACCGGGCGGGGGGCGAGGAGACCTGGCGTTGGGGGAGGGGTCCCTTGTCCAAGAAGAGCCAGCCCCCTCCCCTGGGGTCCTGTTGAAAATACGATCACCTCTCTTGGCCGATGGCTGTCTGCCCCAGCTCTAGCGCGCACCTGCGATTCTGTGCGTCAGGGGGGAAAATACACTCGCTGCTAGGAATCGGGGAGCCAGGGGCTAGCCTGGGCTCCATGTCCCCCTTTGCATGGGAAGGTGGATGGAGAGTCCAGATCAAATCCCTGCCCAGCCTCTGAAAGCTGAAAATCTGCCTGTGTGGAGTTCCACTTTTCCTGCTCCTTCTTCCCAGGATAATGGCTGCCCACCCCCTTCCCTTAGTCCCAAGTTCTCACTTTTGCAGAGATGGTAAAACACCCCACGTGGGGCGGGGGTCCCTTAGCCTCAGGGTCCCCCGGCAGTCACAGACATACATAGCTAGGGTGCTTAGAAGGCTGCCAGGCACGTTTGAACTCCCATCTGGCATCGCTTACAGACTCTGTACGTTTAGGGCTCTTCTTCCATGCCGCTGGGGAAACTGAGTCACAAAGCTGTTGGGGAACATGCTTGGGCCACGCAGGCGGTCATGGGTGGGCCAAGAATTTAACCCAGCCTCACCCTCCTGCTACAATCAGAAAGGCTTTTTCTTTTACCGTGGAATGAGCGTTTTCATCGGTTGGTGGCAGATTGTCAGCGCTCACCACCGCTGAGTTTGTGCCAAAGGGCATTGGAGAGGGGTTCAAGAATGGGCGTCTCCTGCATGGCACGCTGCTGCCCTCCCACAACCTCTCCACTCCCCAACCGCGCACACACACACACATCCAAATCTGGCAGGGTGCCCGGGGACCCCAGGAGGTACCCGGAGCGCCTCAGAGTTCTGGTTTTCTCTTGACACTGGGAAGAACGTGCTACAACCCATAAGACATGCTCGGTTATCTGCTCTCTCGCCAGTCCTAATACTGGCTTGACGGACAGGGCAGCTTGAGAGAAAACAAACCCCAGTTCCCAGCTGAATTATGAGAAACTGGACATTCTTGGAATCCACATTTTGGCATTTTGGAGCAAACATTTTGACTCTCCTGCCGCTGGCCGTATAAGAAAAGAAATCAGCACACCTGCCTGATTCTGACCCAGGTAAGCCGTTCACCCTGGCTCAACGAAGCCCGCAAGGAGAGGACGCTTTGGGCACGTCTGATTTTCAACGTCCCCGGCAGCCTCCTTCTCAAGGAAGCCGCCGTGACTTGACTCACCTGAGAACTTCTTTGGTTCCTCTGGGGTTTTCTGGGCTGCTTCAACCGGCCAAAAGGTGTGGACTGACCAAGCAGCTCAGCTTTGCCCCTCTAAAGGGGAGGCTTACCTTCTCTTCTTTTCTCTATTCCTTGTTAGGATGCCGGTAAATCCAACTTGGGAAATCAAATTAGGAGGCTTAACCATCAGACCATACTAGGTACTCCATTTTAAAAAAAGCTGAGATTTTTTTTTTCTGCTTGCCTTTGATCTTATACTTTTATTTTAAAATTAGTTCTGAACTCGAGAGCATAAGAAAGGGTAACCATTAATTACACTAAAAAATAAAAAAAGGCTGAAAAACATCCAGAATAGCATTGGGGGTACAAGGGGAGAGGAGAACAAAGGGAGGGGGGATACTTTGGGTCAGACTCATGGCATAATAGCTCAGAGCCCAGAATGGAATTTATGGCCCAAAGAAATGAAAAGGAAGGCATTTTCAAGCACTCAAGAATTCGGGACCCCAAGTCATTAACTCAAAAGCACAACAAGGGAAGTGGACTTGGTCCAGTGGTTAGGGCATCTGTCTACCACATGGGAGGTCCGCGGTTCAAACCCTGGGCCTCCTTGACCCGTGTGCAGCTGGCCCATGCGCAGTGCTGATGCACGCAAGGAGTGCCGTGCCACGCAGGGGTGTCCCCTGCATAGGGGAGCCCCACGCGCAAGGAGTGCGCCCCATAAGGAGAGCCGCCCAGCGCGAAAGAAAGTGCAGCCTGCTCAGGAATGGCGCCGCACACACAGAGAGCTGACCCAACAAGATGACAACAACAACAAAAAAAGAAACACAGATTCCCATGCTGCTGACAGCAACAGAAGCAGACAGAAAAAAGAACGTGCAGCAAATGGACACAGAGAACAGACAACTGGGGCAGGGAGGGGGGAAGGGGGGAGAAATTTTTTGAAAAGCACAATAAATGTTTCAGCAGGTAGATAAGTTGGGGGGCCCTGAGATGATTAGGATTCTAGGGTTTATGCCACCACAACACATGGAAATCAGCATGGCACACACTCAAAACCAGCTTTCAGGGCTCTGGACTTTTCTCCCAGCTATAATCTGCCCATTTCACTGCCAGGTGGGCAGGGGGGGGCGGTGTGAATCTAATAACTTGAAACCCCCTGTTCTCTATTTTGCAGCTTGCCTTTTTAGGCTGACACACTCCACGTTTTGGAGTCCATGAAGTTTCTCGAATATTCTGGAGCATCTAGCTCATCCCCTGTCTTCTAGCTTCTGTTCGCATGGGTAATTAAAAGTGTGCAATCCATCTTCATTAACACCTATATCCAGGGCCAAAAAGGTTGCCACAGAAAAAGAAGAAACCGAGGAGCTTGGGGGCTGAAAGTTGCCTTTAGAGAATGGTGCACCCGTTGGAAACTGTGATGTCATGCCTCCATCCTTTGCCCCCGTCGTAATTCCATGTGGGGCCCCCCAAATTGAGCTTATGGGTTCTAGACAATTGTCTTCAGAGTCAGGGAGCAAAGAGGATTTCAGCCAGAGCTCAGCCGGGGATGCCATTAACTAAAAAAGATGCTCTACCTCCATCCCATTGTATTCACTCCAGAGTGTCTCAAAATATATCTCTAATTGCTTCTCAAATGGGTAGTTATTGTGTCGTAAAATCTTCAAAGCCATCCCCCAGTCCCATTGGGCTGGCCGGCTGAACTCTTATACCATGAAATATCACAATGGGTTATGCTAATACGCACGCTAATAGCTGCCCTGGCGGTCACCCCAAGAGCCCTGAAAGCCTCCAGTCCAATGGAACGGGGGATGTTTTATACGGCAGAGAAACCGCCGCCGTCACAACAGGCCTGATAAATAATGGCAGGCGCTGGGAAAACTAAAGATGCTCCGTTAAATTATTTACACATTAATCAAAAAATCCCGTTGTTAAGCAATATCATTAGTTCATCGCTAATTGTTTTATGGATTCGTGATGAATTACAGGTCTGAGCGTCGAGTGCACCCGAGTTTCCCCGTCATCCTATTATCGTCTCTTGCAAATCACGTTGACTCGGCCGGCGGGTGACTGACCACAGACGTGGGGCAAGGAAGGAGGGGCTGTGGGGCGATGTCTTTGTGTTAATTTGAGCATGAAAATACAGCTCCCCAGTTCCTGCTCGCCCTCCCCTCCTGATGAGGTTTCCTACATAAGTAGGTTAGAGTTATTCTTGGCTACCTATTTATCCAACACATTTCCAATGTGCTCAAAGTGATTTTTACATCGTTTTTCTCTCTTAAATAATTTTTCTATCACAGCACCCCCAGGTTTGAAAGCACAGCAGTGAACGTGTCCAGGGGATGGATTTGACCAGGGCAGCCCCAAGTTGAAGATCTACGCCAACCCTTGACGTTCCTGCAGAATCTTCCTGACTCGGGTGAAATCCAAGAATTTAAATATGGCACAGCCTCCTGACCCACTGCGCCCCATCCTTCCCTGTAATTGACCTTGCTGGAGAGCACCCCACTCCAGGAGGACCCTAGAAGGTGCTTGGTACATGGTGTTAAATGAAGACGAAGCAGGTAACCACTTCTTTCCAGTGGAAACACAACAGGGGTCATTGTCGGTGGGTCCCAAGTGGGAAATGGGCACCCCCTCCCATGGGGTCATTTGAAGAACCCACCTGTTGGCAAGGTATATGCAGAGCATAGGAAAATTGGGGAGCAGAATAGTGGCCCCAAAAGACTCTCATGGGGGTGGTTTCCCACCTCAGCAGGAGGCAAGGAATGGGCTTCCAGAAGGTAGAGAGCAAGCCATCTGGAGATGCCACCTGGCAGGAAAGAGGGGCCAGGACAGCCCCTTGCAGCCCTATGGGCAGGGAGCCAGAAGCTTCCATCTGTGGATCACAGTTGTCACTTCCCTCTCTGCCATCTTCCCAGGGGAGCTCCCTTGGCCACAGCCAAGCAAAGCCAGGAGCACAGGAGCCCCGTGTTTGCTGTCCCCACAGGTCAGCCTCTGGCCACAGAGCAGGGTGGGCAAATGAAGGTAGCTCTGGGGGGCAAGTGGCAAGTGGACATTGAGTACCAGTTGTCACTCATTCCCTCAGTCCTGATCAATTGATCCATTAGTTGATTGAACATGATGTAGAGATACAGTGTCCACCCTTGGTGTCGCTATGATCCAGAGGGAAGGCAGATGAGACAACAATCCCAACTGGACAGAATGTTTGTGTAACGAAAGAGTCAGTGTTTGGAGAAGCGGTGGGAAGAGTTTCCCACACACACACACTTCTGGAGAGGCAGCAAATCCTCGCTTCAGAGACGACAGCAGAGGACCCTTCTGGCAGAGGACCTGTGTCCAACTCATCTCAGGGAAGGCAACTGACCAGCCATCCTGCAAAACCAGATGCATCTGTGGATGTCATAGTTCAAATGCCACCTTCCAGAAGAGTGGGAAGTGGTTCTACTCCATTAGTAACCAGTGTCCATGCCTCGTGCCTCAGCTGTCCACACCGGAATATCTAAGGCACTTCCCGCTGAGAAGCCTCATAGAAGACCACTGGCCGGGGCTGGTAATTTGTACACCCCAGCAGTAGACTTGAGTAGCATAGACAAATTGGGAGAGCAGTTCAGATGAGAGGAGAAATCCTCCAAAGATCACAGCCTCGTCTTCATCATTATAATAATATCACACTCCTCACCTTCAAAGCGCTGCGCCCACGCGGGCTAATCAATTAAACATGTTCTTATCTTTTCTGATTGGACTCCTGCTATGCAGGTCAAAAAGGCAGAGCCATGTCCTGCTGGAACGAGGAGTCTTAAAAGAAGATGCAGACGTGGGTATATTCTGAATTCCACGGAAGAGAAGGGATACTGGCAGAGCACGGTCTGCACAGTAAAGAAGGAGATCTGCATCGGGGGGTTTTGTGTTGCTGTTTGAGTTTTTTTCTTTTCCTTCTCCAAGATTAATTGAGATGATTTTTGGAGCAACTTATCTTCTAAGGGACTGATCATCCCCTGGGGAAGAGGCTACATTTTTCATCCAGCTTCGTCTTCCCAAGCCATACCATGTTTCCCAAGACTTGGAGGCATTGCAGAAGACCCTGCTACTTCTCTTTCTGGTTTCAGGCATTGCACTCATGAGCAGCCCATGAACTCTGTTAACAAGCTCTGCCGGGTGTGGCGATATCACCTCAGACGTTCAGCTGCAGAAACAAAAGTCCGTTGCATTGTTACTGCAAGCCGCCCACACAGCCAGCCTAAAATTAAGACTTTTCCTTGCGGCTTCATCATTTTCCATTTCACAGAAGGGTCTCGTTTGCTTTAAAGTACTGCAGATGCTACTTCTGATGGGGAGGTGACATGCTTGCGCCGTGCGGTCTGCCCTCTAATTTGGAAAACGCTTGATGCCTGTGGCCATGTGGCATAAATGACAACGTAGAGCGTTTTAGCACATGAGCGCAGGTCAGGAAGCAGCCTGTGGGACCTGTCCACACAGCTGAACCACTGGTCTGCATGCAACAGCATGGAGAAGAAACTTGGGGGTTGGGGAAACTAGTTCCACAGGTGTTACTGGTCCCTTCGAATTTCTCCTGCAATCTGGTGACTAGTTTGACCTTGTTTAAAAAAA
The DNA here is from genome assembly GCF_030445035.2 of Dasypus novemcinctus. NCBI lineage: Eukaryota > Metazoa > Chordata > Mammalia > Cingulata > Dasypodidae > Dasypus > Dasypus novemcinctus. The sequence continues at coordinate 751,414 of NC_080704.1, read as the reverse complement.
TCGTCCAATAGCCCAAGCTCTGCCCCCACCTCTAGATATGCAGGCTTGACTTCAGGAACCCTTCCTCCATCTCCCTCCACCATGGGATCTTTGTAAAGCAGTGCCTTAGTCCTGGAATTTGAGGGTCTGGTCAGATACTTCATGAATCTTCTAGAGGTGAATGCCTCTTGGTCTCTCAGGGGTCTCCAGCCTCTCCAGAGGACACAAAGGAGCTTCCATGGCATGTCCTTCTTTCTCCTAAGGTGAGTGGACTCAATGTACAAATGAAGAGGAACTTTAGCAAAAGGCATCAAGGCTTGAAAAAGACATGAGAAAGGACCCAACAAAGGGATACGGAGTTTCTCTGTGAAGCTCCTTTTTTGGTTGGTGGTGGTGTTTGTTTTTTCCAACCTCAATCTCCAGGGCAATATAAAGGAGCAATTTCCCAAACCACCTGGAGAAACCACTTTCCTGATGGAAGGTCTGTGCCCAAGTCTCCATGGTGGTCCATTCTTCCAAGTTTTCTGAAAGTCCCGGGGAAAAGGGAGAGGCCAGGGGGCTACAGCAACTAATTCAAAGGCTGCTCCCACGAGGGGTCCCGGGAGTCTATTGGACCCCATGTTTACATGACTGTATTGAGCTCAGATGGAGACGTGGCCATGGCATCCCAAGGTAGAGCCATTGCAAATCCCCAGCATGTTTTTTAGAACTCTGAAGGGCTCCAGGTAGATCTGGGCTATAGGCTTGCTCTTCCTCTACCTGCATGTGTGGCCATTGGGTCATTCCCTGGGCCTTCGGTGCCCTGGGGAATTCATTTACACACTCCATGGATGGGAGTCCTTGTCATTCACTCAGCACCCAACCCCTGTGCCATCATCCTGGTGGATTCCAAACGAGGTGAAGTCACCACTCACTCTTAGCCCTCAGAGTTAAACATCTCCCACCCCCTCTGCCACTCTCCTCCAGCCTGAGCTTTCAGGAGCAAAGTCCTCTGACATATTCCCCAAGCATCAGCTGAGGACGATGAAAACAAAGACAGTATTTTTATGCGCCAGACATTTGGTGAGCAGTTGATAAAGACCATCTTCTTTTGTCCTCCCCAAAAAGCAGACCCTTGGGGAGGCAGTCCCAGGAAGAGCAGCTCAGAAAGGAGTCATGGCAACCCAGGTAGTAGGATGCTGTGGCAGCTGAGAGCAACCAGGTGTCAGTCCCATTGGGACCCCTGGGAGATGGTGCAAAAATGTTCTTCAGAGTTGGTCCAACCAAGGAGCAAGAAAGATGGTCATTTATTTTTGTTACTGTAAGCACGGCTATTTATAATAGAAGGCTTCTTCCTATCTGGTACTACAAAGGAGATACACGTTTTTTATGAGAAAGTGATTTACAGTGAATGCACAAACAAGGAACTGGGAGAATCGTCCCGAAACCAGTTCACAGGCAGAGTGGGAGTGAGGGTTCTTTTTTAGACAAAGGAGAGGGGTTGAAGAGAAGAAAAACAAGTGATGTCAGGCGTCTTGTGAAATGGATAAATGCAATTTCTCCGTTCTGCATTGTCTCAAGCATGTTTAACTTGACCTTGTTTCAGTGGCTAATAAACCACAATTTAGATGGAGTCGTGCAGGTACAAGGCTTTCTTGACACCTTTCTCAGACAACCACTAGAGGATATCAGGCTTTTTGTCTCTGAGAAAAGTTACAGATTTACACCGTTCTGTCTGGTTTTGCTTTGAGATGTGATCTTATTCCTGTAAGTAAAATTGAGAAGGTCTGGTTCATATCCTTCAGGGAACTGAGTGCAAAGAGTACACTTCTAAAATTAGATCAACAGAAAGCCAGCTCAGTTAGTTTTAGAATTTTCAGAGCTGCTTACAGAAAGACATTTTCATAAGCACATTTTCCAGCTGCCATTTATACAGTCTCTCCATCACTGGTGGACTGGTCCTCCCAGCACCTGCCCATCTTGTGTGATGATGGAGCAACTCAGAAAACTCTTGGGAGAAGCGTTGGGGGTCCTCATGGTGGGAAGCTTTCTCCATGCCCAGGGGACACATACAGGATCCCGAGAGGGCGCACAATCTCCTCGCCCAACCCCATAAGCTGGGTGAGTTGATACCATTGCCCCTTTAATCAATTGTATACCACGGATGTGTGGAAAGGTAATTTTCTTGACAACTGGAAGGAGGAAAAGTCCTCCATACACTAGGTCATCTTGGCCTAAACTATTTCTGCTTGTTTTTTTTTTCCTTTTTTCTTTTGTCTTTATTTCTTTTTTTAATATTACATTAAAAAAATATGAGGTCCCCATATGCCCCCCACCCCCTTGACCCCACTCCTCCCCCCATAACAACAACCTCCTCCATCATCATGAGACGTTCATTGCACTTGGTGAGTACATCTCTGAGCACTGCTGCACCTCATGGTCAATGGTCCACATCCTAGCCCACACCCTCCCACGTTCCACCCTATTTCTGCTAGTTTAAGTCTCCTATGGACCCCAGAAAATCCTGTTCTTAAAGTGAATCCCTTCCTATGCTAGTAAATCCATTGTAGGTAAGACCATTTGACTGGATCACTCTGACTAGATTGCAGGACCAAGGATGGGGTTCAATCCTGTTCCTGGACTTCTTTATCAAGGGAGGACTAGAAATCCACAGACACAGAGAAAATCTGCGAAGACAGAGAAATCCTAACAGGCTTAGAGAGAGGTCCCCAAGTCCAGAGCCTGGAATCAGCAGAGCACAGAGGCACAGAGAGGACCCCTAGAGAGCCTGAATAGATGAGGCTTGGAGAAGAGGGAGAGGCAAGCCGTGTGCCTGATCACCTACAGCTGAGCTCCGGGAGAAAGCATCTTTAGATGACCCCACCATGTGCCTGATTACCCAGTGCTGCGCCTTGGTGATTCAGCTTCCCTGAGGACGCCTTGATTTGGAGACTCTCATGGCTTCCGACCTGTAAGCTTTCAACCTAATAAATTCCCACTAAAAAAGCCAACCCATTTCTGGAATATTGCTCCCAACAGCTGTCAGCAACGTAAAACAGTATTCTAGAGACTTTTGTCCTTCGAATGTTCTAAATTCGAGGTACCTAAGAACTGGGGCCAATAGTTCATGAAGAGAATATCCGTAAGTCCTCTCTATTCTATACTCTATTCCTCCATCCTGTGGACCTTGTAATCGAAGAAAATGTGGCCTTGGTGGCTGCTGGGTATAGGGAGTGGGAGGAAGAGATGAGATGTGGGGGCGTTTTGGGGGGTTGGAGTTGTCCTGGGTGGTGCTGCAGGGACAGTTACTGGACACTGTATGTCCTGCCATGGCCCACTGGGTGGACTGGGGGAGAGTGTGGGCTATGGTGTGGACCATTGACCATGAGGTGCAGCGGTGCTCAGAGACGTATTCACCAAATGCAATGATTGTCTCATGATGATGGAGGAGGTTGTTGTTATGGGGGGAGGAGTGGGGTGAGGGGGGTGGGGAGTATATGGGGACCTCATATTTTTTGAATGTAATATTAAAAAAATAAATAAAGACAAATAAAAAAGAACTGGGGCCATTTATGTCTTTTGTCCCATTCATAACAATGAGAATGGAGAGTGCCCTTGGGGAGGGGTGGGGTTCAAAATTCACTTAGAAGTGAATTGAGAGAATACAGCTGTTAGCACTAGGAAGAAACCCAGAAAGTATTTATTCAGATCAGCGCCATTGTGGAGGTTTAATCGACCCAAAAGCATGCAACAATCATCAACGTCCATCCCAGTGAAATACCACCAAGAGTGCCTGCCCGTGCCGCCACCCCCCATTCTAGATGTACGTCCAGCACGTACCTCCTCCCACCACTCATCCTGCCACAGGTGACCCCTCTCCTGACTTCCAACACCAGAGATCAGGATCAGCTGTTCTCTGAACAAAAGTGGCATTATTCAGTGCACCATCTCATGCGGAATTTTTCGGCGCGCCATCTAATGTGTCTAGTTTCCCATCTCGTGTCTTGAGATTCGCCCACATTACCTGCCCAGCAGCAGTATGCGCGCCCTCAAGGTTGCATAACTGTCTGCTGCACGAATGGACCGCTTTTCATTTATCCCCTCTACCGTTGACAAGGTGGGCTGTTATGAATCGCCCTGCCGAGGTGCGAGGGAAAAGGGAAGATGAGTCACGGCTGGGACCCTGAAGAGAACATGTCTGTGAGACCCTGCTCAGAAGCCCCCTGAGGGAAGGCTGCTACTGAGAACAAAGCTGGAAAGACCGCGCCGAGACCCTCACCATGAGGTCCCATTTGGATCTCTTTCTGGGGTCAAAGGGAAGCCCCAGATTCCTCCAAACAAAAGGCTTCCTCGTTGGTCCCCTGAGAGCTAACAGGTGGGGATGGCCAGGCAATCAATCAGGACAGCAAAGAGCGCGGGCCCTCCCAAACATTAGAAAAGGGGAGGAGTAAAGGTCCTCAAATGGCCTAACTTGGGGCCCCACATATGTGTCTCACCCTATAGCACAACCTGCAACCCATGCCCTGGGGGTGACCTTCTCTCTTTTCTCGTTTCTTAGTTTCTCAATAAACTCTTGGCTCCCTTTACCACCCTATGGTGTGCCCTTAAATTCCTTTATGTGACATAAGCCAAGAACCTAGGAACCCAGAGCCCAGAGTGTGCAGCTAATCTTGCTGCAAATGAATCTTTGCACAAGTCTTTGGATGCGTGTGTAACATGCACTCCTGTTGAATAAACACCCGGGAGTAGAATTCCTGTGTTTTAGAGCAGGTTCGTTCAACTTTGGTATCTATGCGCACATGGTTTTCCAAAAAGGCCGTGCTCATTTAGCATTCCTTCCAGCAGCATCTGAGTGTTCTGCGTGACCTATGTCCCTGCCAACACATGCTATTATCTCTTCTGCATTTTATCCATTCTGCTGGGAGGTGGTGGTTTTGCTTCATGGTTCTAATCTACTTCCCCTGTTTACTGCCAATGCCTTCCTTTGAAGAAGACAGCAGATGATTTCCCAAGGTCACATAGCAAGGCAGATGCCCTAATTCCTAACTCCAAGCCTTTCTCCTGGCACCTACTCCAACTTCTCCCTGCACTTGTGGAAGAGCGTCATCACGCTTCCCTCTGCATTGTGCAATCTACGTTGCAGATTCTTACATCCAGCCAATCTTTAGTAGGTCCACCATAAGCCAACAAACTGAAGCAAGGAGAGGTGGACCAGCCCACACCCTGATGCTCTTGGTAGAGGCACAGAAGTTAGACTGATGGTTGCGCTTTCCCAGGCGAAGCCCTTTTCTTTGCTTTTCCCAAATTCTTTAACTGAGCTGGATATGGGCAGAATTGGGAGCACCCCTGGCTGCAGCAAGAGTAGACAAGCAAGGAGGGATTCCTGGGCAGATAGGGCTGCCACTCATTCCTTGGGAAGCCCCGAGCTCTCTGGCAGGACTTGGAGCTGGGGCTGCAGCTTCCTGAGTAGCTGTGCCGGGCATGCACGCCATCGCCCATTGGTTCTACCCCAATTTGGTCTCTCCCTCAATTGTCCCTCAAGACAATTGAGCAAAGCAGGGACAAAGTCCACGAGGTTGTCAAAAGCTCCTCAAGGCAAGTCAAGCTGCAACAGAGAATGAAATGCACCGTCTCTTCTCATTAGAGTCCCGAGACGGAGCGTGTGATATCTCCAGGAGCGCCATCCAAGGCAACCCCCGTGCTCTCGTCTTTCTCACATTATGAATAAAAACATGAAATTAGTTTTATGTCAGAAGAACAACCCCTAAGACACTTGTAACTTATAATTATGATTTCTAAGCCGTTTGGCTTGTCAGTATCAAGAAATTCACAGCCCGAGACTTCCCACGGTTTATGAGCTCAGACATGCTGTGCTCGCTGCAGAAAATTAACCATGAGTTGCTCATCTGTATTCTGATTTATTAACTACAGAGAGAAGTGGAAACTGGGATGCTTGGCTGGACCACAGGAGCATGTTGGCTTGGAAAGCACCCAGGATCCTTCTGGTAATTTACACCAAGGTGGAGGTGGACCTCTGTGGAGAAGCCTTCCCAAAACACACCCTGGCCAAGGCACATCCCTGCCTTCCGCAGGTGAAAATCAGCCCCGATACAAAACTCCGAGATGAATGATGGGTGTCACACCTTTTGAGGAACCCCTACCAGTGGTAGGTCTGCATCTTGGGTATGTGACCTGAAGTCACCAGCTCTCCCCATCTGTAGAAGCAGGTGTATGTTCCTGAGTTCCTTGAGCTCAGGGCTGGCCATCTAGGTGTGCCCACCTGCTGTGAGGGCACTCTACCTTCACGTTTCCTTCAGTTTCTACCTTGTAGGGTCGTGGTGGACGTGAGCGCTCAGCACTCCACCAGATGCCAGAACTATGGCCAAGACCACGCAGCAGTCAATGGCTCCGCCCACCTCTGACATCATCCCCCAGCACCCAGGTGTGGCCCAGGTAAGGGCTTTGCCATGTTTCAGTTTGCTCCTCCCCCTTACCACTTGGATGGAGTCAGAACCATCATCTCCTGCACCCCCAAATGTCTGCTCCATAAAACCAATGCACAGGGCACAGAAGCCCAAAAGCACCTGAGAAACCAGGTGGCCCAGCCATGGTGTGATGGACCACGGCCGTCTCCCAAGCACGAGGGGGTCAAAACCACAGGGGTCAAAACTACAATGGACCTTGTTATGGGTTCCTCCAAAAAGACGTTGAAATCCTCGGCCCCACCACCTCAGAATGATGGCTTATTTGGAATTAGGGTCACTGCAGATGGAATTTGGCAGGTTCATGCTAAATTAGGATGAGCCCCAAATGCATGAATGGCATCCTCGTAAGAAAAGGGAACTTGGACAGTGATGGACCCACAGGGAGAAGATCACCTGTCAGCTGAGGCGAGGACTCGACCTACATCCAGGAGGCCACCCCCTAAGCTGGAAGAGGGGGTGATAGCTAAGCCCTAAGGGCTTTGAAGGAAGCACAGTCTGCCCTTAGCAGACTTCAGACTGAGGGCTGTTGGGACTCTTAACAAGCCACACTGGATCAGGAGACAACCCGACCCAATTCTTTCATTCAAGGTCCTCTTCAGCTAATGATGAATGGAATGTCCAAAGAAGGTTGAAACAGTCCCACGGCATCACTGGGTAAAGCTCCAATCTGCAGTCAGTCACACATGCCCATTCGTCCAACGGGCATTTAATGAACACCTGCTATGTGCTCGTTGGGAAGAGATGTGCCTCTCTGGCCTCCGAGGAGCTTCAGGCACAGGCAGGATAACGAGAGAGTGCAGGTTTCTTTGCAGGAGGGAGGAGAGGAAGTGTGGCTTCTGTGTGAAGGGAGGTTGCTTGTGCTGAGTTCTCCTAATTCATTGTCCCCAAGACCATGAAAAGATGATGGATAGATAGATAGATAGATAGATAGATAGATAGATAGATAGATAGATAGATAGATAGATAGACAGACAGACAGATAGATAGATATACAGATGGATAGATACATAGATAAATAGAGATAGATTATATAGATAACATAGATGATAGATAATAGATACAGATAGATTCTATAGATAAGACAGATGATAGATGGAATAATAGATAGATTATATAGATAAGATAGATATAGAGAGATCATATATATGTAGATATAGATAGATGATAAATTGATAGAAAGATTGTAAATATATAATAGATAAATGATAGGCGTAAATAAATGATAGGTATAGATAGATGTTAGGTAGTAGATAGATATAAATGATAATAGATGATGATGATAGATTAGATAGAGATAATATATAGATAATAGGTAAATAATAGATTATAGAGATAGAAGATAGATATAATGAAGATAGATAGATGATAGATATAGAGAGAGATGATGGATAAATAGTAGATAGAACGATAGATATAGATAGATATACAGATGAACAGATACATAGATAAATAGATATAGATAGATTATATAGATAACATAGATGATAGATAATAGATACAGATAGATTCTATAGATAAGACAGATGATTGATGGGATAATAGATAGATATAGATAGATTATATGGATAAGATAGATATAGAGAGATCATATATATAGATATAGCTAGATCATAGATGGATAGAAAGATTGTAAATATATAATAGATAAATGATGATAGCTATAAATAAATGATAGGTATAGATAAATGTTAGGTAATAGATATAAATGATAATAGACGATGATGATATATTATATAGAGATAATAGATAAATAATAGATCATAGAGATAGATGATAGATATAATGAAGGTAGATAGATGATAGATATAGACATAGATGATGGATAAATAGTAGATAGAACAATAGATAATATATATAGATAGATATAGATGATAGATGATTGATAGAGAGAGAGAGAGAGAGAGAGAGAGAGAGAGATAGATAGATAGATAGATAGATAGATAGATAGATAGATAGATAGATAGATAGATATAGAGACAGAATGAGAGAGAGAGGGAAGTGGATCTGGCTCAATGGATAGGGCATCCACCCACCACATGGGAGGTCCGTCCAGGGTTCAAACCCAGGGCCTCCTGGCCCGTGTGATGAGCTGGCCCACATGCAGTGCTGCTGTGCATAAGGAGTGCTGGGCCATGCAGGGGTGTCCCCTGCGTAGGGGAGCCCCATGCACAAGGAGTGCATCCTACAAGGAGAGCCACCGCATGTGAAAAAAGCGCAGTCTGCCCAAGAGTGGTGCCACACACACAGAGAGCTGATGCAGCAAGATGACACAACAAAAAGCGACACAGTTTCCCAGTGCCACTGACAAGAATGCAAGAGAACACAGAAGAACACACAGCAAATGGACACAGAGAGCAGACAACTTGGGGTGGGGGGAGAAATAAATAAAAAATAAATCTTTTTAAAAAAGAGAGAGAGAGGGAGAGAGAGAAATGATGGATAATGGATAGATAGATGATAGTGATGATAGATGATAGGTAATAAATACAAGATACATAGATGATAGATACAGAGATAGATGATGGAGAAATAGTAGATAGATAGAAAGATACATAGATGATAGATAGATGATAGATATAGATAGATAGATATTGATGATGCCTGGTAGAGATAAAATATATAGAAAAGCCGGTACAGTACAATGTAGAAGCAATTTAGAATGTATCTCAATGGCTCTTGTGAATGCGTCAAGCTTTTGTTCTTTTTCTTGAAGGCAGCTCCCTAAGACATAAGCTTCAGTCCCCACAGAGCCAGTGTCCAGCCCCCTGGCCCCGAACAACTGACACATAACGATATCGCCGTGTAAGGGCAGAGGCCAGCCAGATTGCCCTGCTCCGAGCGGCTGTGAGTGACGGCTCAAAGCTCCAGCGGCTGTTAACGCAGGGTGGAGAGTCGCCAGCGTGGGTTTTCACTGCGTGTCGGGGGTCCCTCAAACCCTCCGCGCGTCCGTGAGCACGGGTAGCTGGGCCTGGAAGGCATTCACCCCTAAATCATGAAATGCACCTGCCTGTGGGGGTGCCTATTTTTCATTTGAATAGAGGATGCACACACGGGGCACACACAGAGAAAAGGGGAGCCCTCCCCGATCTCGCCCTCAGCCCCCTGGCCATGCGGGGGGGTCCCTCCCTGGAGGCAGCCTTTTGAGTAGAAAAAAGGGGGCTCCCCCATCCTCTGCCCCAAGACTCTGGGGTCCCTCCGGAAAACAACACTACAGTCTCTCAGCGCCTGTCAGAAAATGGGCTGCATTTCCCAGCAGCCCTGCAGGCATTTGAGCAGCTGCGGGAACGAGATCCTGCAAACCTGGCCGCTTAGCAGGGCTGGATTTGCCCTGCCCTGGACGTCCACAGCCGAGGTGCCTGCAGGCCGGCGGGCTTCTGGGGGCGCCGAGGAAGCACCTCAGCCCTGCCTCTCTCACCTTCTCATGGTGGCAGGCATCCTTGGAGGGCAATCTCTGCCCCGTGAACACTGTCTTAGATCTCCTCTTTTTTTTTTGTCTTTATTTTTTTTTAATATTACATTCAAAAAATAGGAGGTCCCCACATACCTCCCATCCCCCTCAGCCCACTCCTCCCCCCATAACAACAACCTCCTCCATCATCATGAGACATTCATTGCATTTGGTGAATACATCTCTGAGCACCGCTGCACCTCATGGTTGATGGTCCACATCATAGCCCACACTCCCCCACAGTCCACCCAGTGGGCCATGGCAGGACATACAATGTCCGGTAACTGTTGCCGCAGCACCACCCAGGACCACTCCAAGTCCCGAAAACGCCCCCACATCACATCTCTTCCTCCCACTCTCTACCCCCAGCAGACACCATGGCCACTTTCTCCACACCAATGCCACATTTTCTTCGATTACTAATCACAATAGCTCATGAATAGAATATCAGTAAATCCACTCTAATCCATACTCTATTCCTCCATCCTGTGGACCTTAGAATGATTGTGTCCACTCCACATCTATATCAAGAGGGGGCTTAGATCCCACCTGGATGCTGGATGCAATCCTCCTGCTTTCAGTTGCAGGCACTCTCGGCTCCCTGGTGTGGTGGTTGACCTTCTTCACCTCCATGTTAGCTGCAGGGGGTAAGTCCAATAAACCAGAGTGTAGGAGTTGCAAGTCTGTTGAGGCTCAGGGCCTGGCTATCACATGGTCAGTTCAGAGATTCAGTTCCCCTGGGTATATATTAAACCCCAGCACCACCTACAGTTCCGGTAAAAGTAACAGGAGAGGCTTGTGGACCAAGATCACATCTGAGTCCAGCTCCATCACACAGAAACACAAACTCCAACATAGGGCCAACTGACATGGCACTGAACTCCATCTGCCATGTCTTACTGAATCGGGAGCCACCCTGCTCCCGTCTATCTCAGAACCACATCTTCAAAGACCCGGCTCTCCAATAAGGCCACGTTTACGGGAACAGGGGATATGCCTTTGGGGGAGGCACGATCCATCCCACAACAAGGAGATGTCAGCTCAGAGGAGAGGCCAGCAGCGCCTCTGAATTCTGTGTCCATGGCGTGCATGTGTGTGCATGCGTGTGCTTTCCCACACATGGGCCATGGCACCCGATAAGCATGGGATTGCAAGGGAACGTGGAGAGGTTGTGGGGCCAGCTCTGCTTGCTTGCTTGAGGAAAGCGATGCCAGGGAGCTAGATAACTCTGATGTCACACCATTTGTTGAGTTAGAGCTTGGGCAGCTGAAGCAAAGAGGAATCTAATGGTGCTTCCTCCAAGCCGAGCCTGTGGATGCACACTGAGTTTGTGTGTGCACGTGTGGGCATGCCTGCATGTGCATGGGTATGGGTATGTGTGTGCATGTGTTTAACATGTGTCATTGCACGTGTGTGCATACAAGAGTGGGCACGCGTACTGTTGCATGTTCATGTATATGTGTGCACCAACGCTGTGTGTATGCATGGACATGGGTATATTTGCGTATATACATGCATGTATGTGTTCTGTACGCATGTGTGTATGCACACACGCCGGTGGTGTGTGCGCATGCATGTGTTGTGTGCGTGTGTGAATGCGCACCTGTGCGTATGTGTGCATGCGAGTGTGTTCTGTGCATGCATGTGGCATACATGTGCACGCTGTGTCATTGCATGCATGTGTGTGCGCATTTGCGACACGTGGGCTATGGTGTGTGCGCACATGCATGTGTGCTGTGTGTGCATCCATTTGTTGTGTGCGTATTTACTTTATGCATCTTGTGTGTGCATGTGTGTGCCCATGTGCACATGGGTTGCATAGGTGTTTGTGCACACATGAGACTGCACACCAGCATCAAGGATCCAGCAGCCGGCAGAGAAGGGGCCCCAGGGGACACACAGGAGACACGCCCCACGGCCTCGCAAATCACCCACAGGGCCAGGCGCATCCTCCAAGGAGACCAGGTCGCACGCGAGCGCTGTGTGCTTGGACTGTTATTTGCGCCAGCAGCCTGGATCTCACTGCCTAACACACATCTCCATGGTGTCTGTGTCCGCGGCAGTGCCCCCAAAATGCTCTGCCTCCAATGCCCTGCCCAGTCCACTCTCCCAGCAGATGGAAAGCACCTGGCAGCCCTGGCAGATTCTGCAGTCCCTCTCCAGGCAGGGGCAGCTGCCCCCAAACATCAGCTTGCCTTTTTGCACATCAGCAGGGTCCCCGGAAGAGTGGGCGCCCCCGCCTATCGCCCTCCCGCTCTCCTCTGGATAATCCTTGCCTCCCGTCTGTCCTCTCTCCATCCTTCTTTCCGTCCTGCTCTGCCCAGAAACAGATGCCTCACGTTTGAAAAAGCAAAAGAACACATCGAGTCAAAGCTGGGATGGCAGCCTTCAAAGTCCTGCCTGCCCTTCACAGTGAGAGCCAAACAGAAGCTCCATCAGGAAAGGGATTTCCACGCCATCCCCAAGTCCAGGCCAGTCCAGCGGGAGCCCGCCCATGGCGCACAGTGACCCGCTACCGGTCGGCGCTGCGACTTGAAATGGCCCACGCCGCGCCCACCCTGATGCCCCAGGCTCTGCGTCCAGTGCAGATGCATGGCCCAGGAGGGGGCACATACACTCCTGCACACTCAGACACACAGAAATACACACCAACATACACTCCTGCACACTCACATACATGCAAAGACACAGCCACCGATGTTCATGCACTCAGCCACACATATAAAGATACATACACTCACACTCTTGCACACTCACATACATGTAAAGACACATTCACCGGTGCTCATGCACACTCAGCCACACATATAAAGATACATACACTTACACTCACATTCCTGCACACTCACGTACATGTAAAGACACAGCCACAGATGTTCATGCACTCAGCACACATATAAAGATACATACACTTACACTCACACTCCTGCACACTCACATACATGTAAAGACATCCACAGGTGTTCATGCACACTCAGCCACACATATAAAGATACATACACTCACGCTCCTGCACACTCACACACATGTAAAGACACAGCCACAGGTGTTCATGCACAGTCACACATATAAAGATACATACACTTACACTTACACTCCTGCACACTCACATACATATAAAGACACAGCCACAGATGTTCATGCACACTCAGCCACACATAAACATTTATATACACCCATGCCCCCTCAGACACCCACTAACATATATTCCTGCACATACAGTCATCTGCACACTCAGACACACACACATAAATACACATCCACATACACTAATGCACACTTACGTACATATAAAGACATATGTTCATGCACTCAGTCACACACATAATACACATACACGTGCACTCATGAACACTCACACATTAATACACATACTCTCATGCACACTCAGACACACATTAACATATATTCATGCAGTCAGTCATCAGCACACTCACACACACCCATGTATAAATACACATACACGTATGCACACTCACACACACACAAATACACTTATACATATACTCATGCACACTCACATACATATAAAGACACATCCACAGATGTCAATGCATGCTCAGAAACACATATAAATACACATACAAATACACTCATGCACACTCAGACGCACACTAACATATATTCCTGCACATACCGTCCTCAGCACACTCAGACCCACACACATACACTCATGCACACTCAGACACACATATAAATACACATTCACATGCACTCATGCACACTCACACATGCCACATATACTTATGCACATACACTCATACACCCTGACAAATACATACACACCTTCATGCATTAATATATGCGTATGCACACACATGTGTGGACACACAGACACACATATATAATACTCATACCCAAAACATATGTGCACACACCCTCCATACACACACTCAAACATCTCAATACCTGTGCACACCTATGTGTGTGCACACACACACTCACACATTTGCATTCGCATACACACACACGTGCACACACAGTCACATGCCATACACACGTTCAAACATCTAACTACACATACACACATGCACTCACACCCACCGCACATGTATTACTGGTGCACACATACACTATGCATGCCCATACACACGCATCTCTGCCTTGACCAGTGTTGGCGGATCTGGGGGGTCTGTGGCTGGCTCCAACTTTAGGGCTTATGGACTTTAGGGCAGCCACAATTGTTCCCCAATGCTTCTTTCCTTGTCTCCTGAAACAAAATAGCACATGGCTACCCTGAATGAGTACCACGTGCCTCAGCCCTTGCTTGCTGGCAGCTGGGGCAGCCATGGAACCTGCAGGGGAGGTGAGTTCATGTGTCATTGTGTCTGCTTGTTTGGTCAAGCACGGCCAGATTGTAACTGTGAGAGCATTTTAAGAAGGGTTTTGCATCTACAGTCATCAGCTGATTGCATCTACATTCAATAAAGGAGCTGTAACTCCACGATTTGGGACTTTTCCTCATCCAGTCACCTGGAGGTCCTAAAACCCAGGATTGGGGGTTTCACAGGCCAGAAGAAGAATTTCTGCCTTGATGTCATCAGCATTGGCTCAACTGGAAGTTGTGGGAATTTCCAGCCAACCAGCTTCCCACGGGGAATTCAGCCTGAGGCCTTCAAAATCACCTTCTCCAGAGTCTCCAGCTGGTGGCCTGCCTGTGGAGTTCAGACTTGTGCCAGCCACAAGGGTCACGAGTTCTCCCTCATAAGGAACCTCTTGAAGGATACGTGACGATGAATATGAACACAAATATGAAGGAGGATATGGATATAAATATATGAAATAATGCAAATAAAAGATAAATACAAATACAAATGTGAATATATATAAAATACCAATATAAATACAATGCAAAAACAAATACAAACCATCTATAAATATAAATATAAATCAACTATAAATATAAATATATGTATAGATTAATATAAATACAAATAAAATATAAATTAATATAATACAAATAAAATATGAATATGACTATAAACACAAATATAAATAAAATATGAATACAAATACAAATATAGATACAAATTCAAGTATGAATACACATATGAATATATATATAAAATACAATATGAAAATAAATACAAATCAACTATAAATATAAATATAAATACAAATATAATATAAATACAAATAAAATATAAATATAAAATACAAATAAAATATAAATATGAATATGAATATAAACAAATATAAATAAAATACGAATATATAGTACAAACACAGATACACAAATAAAAATATAATTGAAAATAAATTATAAATATACACATACCTAAAAAATACAAATAAAATAATACAAATAAATATAATAATAAATATAAAATACAAATAAAATATAAATATGAATATAAACACAAATATAAATAAAATATGAATACAAATACAAGTATAGTACAAATGCAAATAGATACACAAATAAAAATATAATTGAAAATAAATTATAAATATACACATACCTAAAAATACAAATAAATTAAATAAAAATAAATAAAATATAAAAGAAAATATAACTATAAACACAAATGAAGTATAAATGCAAATATGAATACAAATAAGAACGCAAATATAAGTATAAATACAAACATAAATGCATATGCACATGCAAATACAAATGCAAATACACATGAAATCCTGCCGGCTCGTTGGCTCTGCTCCTAATTAACAGAGATGCAAGTGACCTCTGCATCTGCAGCCTAAAGGGTAGGGCTGCCACCTCCCAATAGACAGGTCAGGTGGTGTAGACAGGGTGCCCCCTCCCCTCTGGCACCCTGGCACTCAGGTCCGTGGACCGGGGAGTTGGGGTCCTTCTCATGGACGCACACTGCCTGCTCCATGCCCAGTGCACTCTTCCCCTGCCCAGCGTGGCTTGGTCACCCCTTCCTGCAATTCTCCACCCTCCACTCCTGCAGCACCCCTCCGCAGCTTCTCCCTTCAGCTCCTCGCAGGTTGTTGGGCACTTGGAGAAATGAGGTGCAGGGGCACCGGGGCGGGGGGCTTCTGTCAGCGGTGGGCCAGCTCCTGTCACAGAAGCCTCAGACCCAGAGTGCAGCGGACAGAACCAGGGACTTTGTCCAGAGAGACCCCAAACACACAGGAAGTGTGGGCGGTGCATTCTAGAGAAAAGGTTTGCTGTGCGCCCTATTCTTTATTTCTTAATAAGTAACAAGTTTATTATCTTTTTTAAAGAGACATAGATCACAAAAAAATGTTATGTTAAAAAATATAAGAGGTTCCCACATACCCCACCCCACTCCTCCCACATCAACAACCTCTTTCATCATCGTGGCACATTCACTGCACCTGGTAAATACATTTTGGAGCACTGCTGCACCGCATGGATTATAGTTTACATTGTAGTTTACACTCTTCCACAGTACATTCAGTGCATTATGGCAGTACATACAATGTCCAGCATCTGTCCCTGCAATATCACCCAGGAAACTCCAAGTCCTGAAAATGCCCCCACATCCCATCTCTTCTTCCCTCTCCCTGCCCTCAGCAACCCGCATGGCCACTTTCTCCACATCAGTGCTACAATTTCTTCCATGACTAGTCACAATAGTTTTATGGCAGAATACCAGAAAGTCCACTCTAATGCAACGGAATACTACTCAGCTGTAAGAAGCAATAAGGTACTAAGACATGGAATCACATGCATGAGTCCTCAGGACCTTATATTGAGTGAAGCAAGGCAGGCATTGAAGGACAGATAGCACAGGACCTGTCTGGTATGAAATAAGCAAATCAAGCTGCCTCAGAGAACTAGAGACTGGACAATAGGCTTACAGGAAATAGGAGGAGATAGGAAGGTTGTGAGCCAACGCCCACACGGGCAAAACCCGTGATAAAGTGGAAGTATACTTTATATTCTAACGTTGCACAAACGAGCTGGAACTGGAGACAGCAGAACACGGATCTGAGGCTACTGCCCTCTCCCCTCCTTGTGTTCCAGTCGCCCTCCAGAAACTGGAGGCCTGAGCGTGGCGAAAGGGACAAAGTCAGTGTGCAGACGAAACTTCCCCAAAAGAACTTCTGTTGGGTTTCGAGGGACCCCTGTGAAAACCCAGCTGGGGGCCAATAACCCTGCATGGGGGCGTCGTCCCCTCCGCGGGGGAGAGAGTCACGGCGCCCAAAGACAGGGAAGATGCGTCCTGCTTGGAGAAGACTGGGTGCCCCCCAGGATCCCCAAATTCCTCCCTCCTCATCTCACTGAGCCTTCTCCAGCCTCGTCCCACTGCACAGGGTGTCCACGGCACAGAAGACCCCTCCCCACCAGGAAAACACTGAGTGGCCGCCCAAGGGACCCCTTAGTCCAGTATCCAAGCAATCGTCCGTCCTTCGGGCATCGCCCTCCTCTCCCCGCTGTTTTCAGACTTATAATTAGCCAGAAACTTCAAATGGCATTTACTTAGCCTCCAATGTGATTCAAAAACCTGCAGCAACCGGTTGCTGGCCGGCTCATCAAACGGAAGTCTATCGCGTAGGGATGATACGTCTCCTTTTTAATGATCTGATAACAATAAAAAAATCTACCACAGCATTCCTCTTAATTACAGAAAAAGTGCTTCATAAATATTGAAATACGCTCTCATCTGCTAACGCCCCGGTTTTTGATACTAGGACACGCTCGGAACGCAATTATTTGGTGACGAATCTAATTTTTTCCCTAACTTTCTGCTCATTAGTCTTTTGATGAAAGTTTACCTAGCAAAGATCACAGAGAGTGGGAGCACAAGAGCAACGTGCTCTAGATTAGCCCATGAATAGAACAAAGAAACGAGGAAATCATTTCATAACGTCGACTCCCTAAGGCCCTGTGCTCAGCAGGCAGGTGAAACGAGGCATATCGCCCAATTTTGGCCATTTTACCGTCAATTCGCAGAGATCAGTATGGCTGGCTCAGTCATAAACGTATTCCATCACCTTGCCTCTTTTTCCCTTTCAACTTTTTGTTTAATTGCATGCAATATAAAAAGAATAATATTTAGGACTTTTATGGAGAGTTTAAAATAATAGAACTAATCATGAAATAGAACAATTCAAGTGACTTAAAGCTCTAAGTATGTACATCACCAGTTGCATCTAACCTCCCAAAGGAGACCAACCTCCAAAATTACATTTCTAATTCCCTTAGTATTCTTTGCTTTATGGTTTGAACTTGATGTATGTAGCCCTAAAAACAATATTTGTGTTGTGTGTCAGGCGTGTGGTGTGAATGTATGGGTTTGCACGTGGGTGCATGTGTTGTGTGTTTGGGTGTGCATGTGTGTGTGTGTGCATTGGTAGTGAGGAGTGTTATTTTCATCCTCAAATCCTCAAGGTTGAGGAATGAACAAGCCTAAGTGAGGAATGCAGCTATGGACTAAAGTAGACTTGTGATTTTTCTAGCAATGGAAGAGCTTGTAACATTGATATGAAGGCAGTGGCCACCAGAGGGTCTGAGGGGAGGGAGAGGGAAGAAGAGCATGTAATCTGGGGCATTTGGGGGACATTGGAATTATCCTGTAGGACATTGGGATGATGGACACAGGCCATTATACATTTTGTCAAAACCTATAAAATTGTGCGGGGCAGAGTGTAAACCATAATGTAAACTGTAGTCCGTGGTGAGCAGCAATGTTTCAATATGTGTTCATCAATTGTAACAAATGTACCACACTAATGAAAACGTTGTTAAGGGGGAAAAGCATATGGAGGGTGGGATATATGGGAATCCTTATACATATTTCTTTTTAGGAGGTACCAGGGATTGAACCCTGGACTTCATACATGGGGAGCAGGCACTCAGCCACTGAACAATTAATATGTCTGCTCTCCAAGAAGAGGTTTATTTTTTTCATTTGTTTGGTTGGTTATTTTGTTTTGTTTTTAGGAGGGAATCCAAGCCCTCATACATGGGAAGCAGGTGCTCAAGTACTTGAGCTACATCCATTCTCTGAATCCCTATATTTTTGATGTACCATTTACGTCGTCGAAAGCTCATATACAAATAAAAATAAAAATAAAAAGAACCAAGGAACAAATATAAACCTAGCCACGCAAGGAAAGGGCCACAGAGCCGTGTCCAGGAGAAGGCTCCAGCAGAAGATGAATGTTCCAGACTCCTGGTCCGAGGCTGGCATGAACCCTTCCAGGAAAGCCAGTGGACAAGGTCAAGAGATTGACCTTGGAAAGAGGGGTCGTCAGTGTCGGGCTCCTGCAGGGCTGGAGCACAGGTCTGGCAGAACTGGGGTCACCTCACACTCGGGAGCTGGTCAGAGCAGAATTCTCCAGGGATGTCAGGAGGTCCCTCCCCTGACCAGGCGACCAGGCATGGAGGGGAAAGGAGGAATCTAATTAGTGCGTGGTGCCAAGGACAGGTACATACCTGGGATAGGCTCACCTGGGCGACTTGGCTGCAGGGTGAGAACTGGCACAAAGGGGAACCAGGGAGCTTGTCAGCTCTGCTCTTTTTCCCCAGAAACCCTGGCATGTCAAGATGAGGCTCCATTTGTCTCCACGCTGCACAGCCTTTTATTCACCTGTCCAGGTAGAGACCGATGACTCCACAGCATTTTTCCTTCTTCCTACCTGCATGGAATTCTAGGTTGGAAATCACTTTCCTTCCAACTTTAGAACACATTGCTTCCTTTCCCTCTTGTTTCCAGTGTTGTTTTGTGAGAAGTCCAAAAACGTTAGAATATCTACGTCATTCCTCTTATCCCAGCCATGTCCATAAAAGCTGCCTTCTCCCATGATACAAGGAAATGATCATAGGGTTTTATTTTTTGTCTTTATTTATTTTTTTAATGTTACATTAAAAAAATATGAGGTCCCCATATACCCCCCTCCCCCTCACCCCACTCCTCTGCCCATAACAACAACCTCCTCCATCCTCATGAGACATTCATTGCACTTGGTGAATAGATCTCTGAGCACCGCTGCACCTCATGGTCAATGGTCCACACCACAGTCCACCCAGTGGTACTTCTGAGGGCTGCAGAGACCCACAGGTTCTATGGTCATGGCAGATGGAGTTCAGTGCCATCTCAGTTGGTCCTACTTTGGAGTTTGTGCTTCTGTGTGATGGAGCTGGACTTAGATGTGATCTTTGTCCTCAAGTCTCTTCTGTTACTTTTACCGCAACTGTAGTTGGTGCTGGGGTTTAATGTATACCCAGGGGACCTGAATCTCTGGACTGACCATGTGATAGCCAGGCCCTGAGCCTCAACAGACTTGCAACTCCTACCCTCTGGTTTATTGGACTTACCCCACTCAGCTAACATGGAGGTGAAGAAGGTCAACTACCACACCAGGGAGCCAAGAGTGCCTACAACTGAAAGCAGGAGAATGAGAAGGAGAAGGAGAAGGAGAAGGAGAAGGAGAAGGAGAAGAAGAAAACCCCTTTCCCCATCTTGGCAGATTGACTTGTGTGAACACAATCCTTCAGGGCTTATCCATACAATGAGTTTAGAAAATGGCGCCAGACCACAGCCAGCAGACACCTGGTCCTTTCTTCTTGGGTGTGTGCATGGTCCTAGCAGTTGCCCCCATTTACAGGGATACAAATTTCCCTCTTGTCAAGGAAACGCTTGCCTCACAGTCCCGGGCAGTGACCTGTATGTCCTACAGCCAGCAGTCCCTCTCCCCAGGCAGACACTTGCCTGCCCTCTCACAACATCCTGTAGCAAAGCTCAGCAAACTGTCTTCCACATGCGGGGCAAGTTTTGGGATGACGAGTCCCTCAGGCCACCTCCAGACAGACTGGCCTAAACATCCATGCTCCCAGCATGGGTACAAGGGTCACTCTGCTCCCTCTGGATCCAGGGCCAGGGATCTGTACTGAGAGCCCAGATGGCTCCAAGCCAAATTGGTGAGGGGCAGCTAGGGCACCACAGAGTTCTACCATTTTTAAGAGACCTTTTCGTCAATTTGGTGCTCACCCCATCACTACAGTCCCTTAACTGCTTTCTGGAGTTGTGAGAAAGATGATGTTTCTGCCAGTTCTTGCTGGTGAAAACTTTTGGTGCCCAGTGACATCTCACTCTTCCATCTTGATCTGGGCAAGTTCTTGAGGTCATTGTTTTGAGCCATGCAGAAAGAAGTGGCCAACTCCTCCTCTCATAAGCATTTCTGTTTCATTTCTGAGATATAGGTTGAATATGAGTCCCACTTAAAAATGTCTAGAGAATGAGGGAATGGAGCTCCCTGATTTCAATGTGCATAATAAAGATGTTTTATGATATGCTAATCATGAAGATGGAATTCTTAATGAATATCACAGTTAAAACCCAATAATTAAATGCTCACCTTGTTTGCTTTCCTTTGAACATCATCCTCCGAGCCGTGGTCACTGACAAAGGATGGCATGAGAAGGGAAGAGTGATGCCACATTCCCTGGTATTTTGGTGTCAATTAATCTTCAACAATCTCTAGAAGATTCTAAGTTTGTCCACCACTCCACCCATGTGTTCTATCTCAGCTGACTTTGACCTTTCTCAGTGTATTAGTCAGCCAAAAAGATACTGATGCAAAGTACTAGAAATCTGTTGGCTTTTATAATGGGTAATTATTTGGGGGTAAAAGCTTACAATTACAAGGCCCCAAAGAGTCCAACTCAATGCTGCTTTCTCACAGAAGTCAGTTGTCACATTTTGAAGCAAGATGGCGGGCAGCCTCTGTCTGGTCTCTCCTCTCCTTCCAAGCTTCCATTCCTCTCTCTTTCCTGATGAGGGCTCATTTCTCAGGGCTTCCTATACCAGTCTTGGTTCTCTTCCCAAGGTCAGTTTTAAGCTACAAGGCCAATGGTCCATCTCTCCCTGGAGCTTTTGTTGTTTGAGCCTTCTGCTTTCTGCCACATGGCAGGATCACAGTGACAAAAGTTCTCTCCTCTGTGTGTCTTTTTTTTGTCTTTATTTTTTAATGTTACATTCAAAAAATATGAGGTCCCCATATACCCCCCACCCCCTCTCTGTGTGTCTTCTTGAATGAGTGTTCTTTTATATCAGCCCACCAAGGCGGCAGGGACTCAACCTGAGTCATGCCTTATCAACGTGGTTCAATCAAAAGCCCAAAATTGAATTTATCAAGTAAATGTAATCAGAGGCCCCTCACTGAATTTAATGCAATCAAATGGCATCCCACCTAGAGAAAGAGTCTAGTTTACCAAGATAACATTTCTCTTTCTGAGATTCATAAATAATCTCAGACTGTCACCAAGCACAGCAGACATCAGTGGGGAAGGAATCCTGTCTATGTCCCAGGCTGGCGTGCACCTCCTTGCCTCACTCGCTCCTCACAGCAGGTGGAAGTGCAAGAGGTCGAGTTTGTCCTCCAGTTTAGACATGTTCATAATCTTAATCCATCCTTGTGGATTCAAGCACCTTTTGAAGACATGATTTTAGTTGAGGTGTGGCCACCTGAAGTTGGCTGGGTTTTCATTCGACTGGTGGACTTTTAAAGAGGACTCTAAGGGAACAGCTGGAAGCCAGTAGAGAAGGAGGGGACGTCGTCATGGATAGGAAATCCAAGGCACCCAAAGACTGCTGGCAGCATGCCAGTGGCACCCCTTCAGAGATGACTCAGCCCCCAAGAAACTGGAAACAAGCTGGGGGGGCCATAGAGTCCCTCCCCTGGCCTTGAAGGATAAAGTCAATGAAACCCTCATTTCCGGGGACACCCTAAAATGGGTTCCTCATGCCTGTGTCACATTAGGATGACAACAGGGACATGGCACAAACATGGCAGAGTCTATTTCCAAGCCGGAGAGTGAGAGGTTTCTCAGGACCCAACTTAAGGTCTTGCGGGCTGCGGCCACTCTGCTGGACACTCCCATTCTCCTCCAGCCTCCAGGCAAAAAGAACAACAACTTCTCAGTGAAGAGGGAACTCAGCTTGCCAGATTCTCTGCCCACGGCCCCACGCTCAAAACCACCTCAGGGATGGAGGTCAGGGTGAGAGGTCACAGGGCAGGGAGCAGGAATGGACCATGCCTGGGGGGCCACAGGGAGTGGTGGGGACAGGGGTCACACCTCAGGTCAGAGGATGGGAGTGGGGGCAGGGGACATACCTAAGGTCATAGGGTATACCTAAGGTCATATGGGGCAGAGGTCACTTTAATGTCACAGGATGGAGGTTGGACAGAGGTCAGATCTAAGGTCACAGAGAGGGTATTGGGGCAAAGGCCATGCCTATAGGTCATGGGGAAGGGGTGGTGTGAAGGTCCCAAGTTGGGGTCAGAGGTTGGGGTCAGCCAGGGGATCAGGTAAGAGGACATGTCTTGGGGTCACAGAGTAGGCTTAATTTGGGGTGTCATGGGGGTCAGGTATGGGGATTATTTTGGGGTGTCAGGTATGAGACTTACATTGGGGTGTGATGGGGATCAGGGTAGGGCTTACATTGGGGTGTCAGGGGTTACATTGGAGTGTCGGGGGGATCTGAGAATTGGATGATACTGGGGTGTCAGGGGGATCAGGAAATTGGGTGATAATGGGGTGTCAGTGTTTATCAGAGAATCAGATGACATTGGAGTATCCAGATGATCTGGTTAGACCCCAAGTTTGGGGGCCCCAACCCTTGGGAGGATGAGGGTTTCCCACCCTGGCGCCATCTTGAAGTTTCCCACCCTGGCGCCATCTTGAAGTTTCCCACCCTGTCACCATCTTGAAATTTTCCACCCTGGCCCCATCTTGAGTTCCCACCCTGGTGCCATCTTGAGTGTCCCAATGGCCTCTCGGGCAGCTCAGGGCTGGGTTCCTGGGTCCATTCGCACATTCTGCTGAGTCACACAGGCATTGTCTGCCCTCCCCCTCCCCTGAATGCCCCAGGCCCTGGAGCGGACACTGGCTCCCGTCACACAGGGCATGTCCTTTCCCTCCCAAAACACAGTAGGTAGAAAGACCACCCTGACCTCATAGCCCGTGCTGCTGCAAGAGGCTGCCCCAGGTCAGTCTCCACTTCCCAAACCTGGTGAGTGGTCACAGAGATAGCTTCAATGATCCCACGGGCACAGGTGTGGGGTAGAGGGAGGATTCTAACACCCACACAGTTGTCATCTCTTGAGAATGAGCTACAGTCAAATCAGTTGTCTTCCCTGAGCCCCAGGGTCTTGAGGCTGAAGTGGCGAGCAATCATCAGTGATTATTATTGTGTCTGGCAGGGGTCCCAGCTGGCCACAGCCTTGTCCTCAGAGAGCTCACAGCCTGGAGAAGGGCACTCATGGGCTGGACAAGATACTACCAACTTCTAGACCCGTCACCGAGTCTTACATGGAACCAAGTTCCTTGCAGAGGGATTTAGTCAAGATGAGGTCACATGACATCAGGAGTACCCTAAACCCAATGCACGGTGTCCATATAGCAGAGAAGAGACACAGAGGGGAGCCCAGGGAGGATAGACATAGAGCTTGGAGAGATGCAGCACGAGCCAAGGAGCACTGGAGCCTCTGGAAGCTGGAAGAGGCAAGAAGGGATCTCCCCTAGGGCCCCCCAAGAGAGCCCAGCTCTGCACAAACTTTGATATCACTGCCTCCAGAGCTGTGAGAGTCAATCCCTGTTGCTTTAAACTTTCCACCTCGCAGTACATTTTACGACAGCGCCGGGACAAGGTCGGCTCCAGGGACTGGTCAAGCCATGCGTGCAGTGGCACACCGTTCCTTCATCTAAGCAGGCCCGCAGTCCGCTACGTTTCATGCCCTCCACTGTCTTGACGCGGGTAAGACAAACGGAATCCACCCTAGCCCCCAACGAACCCTTGTGGTCAGCTCGCCAAGCCCACCCGCTGGCCGTTTCATGACCCACCGCCCCTAACAAAAAAAGCTCGGCTGGACGTTCTGAGCCA
The DNA here is from genome assembly GCF_030445035.2 of Dasypus novemcinctus. NCBI lineage: Eukaryota > Metazoa > Chordata > Mammalia > Cingulata > Dasypodidae > Dasypus > Dasypus novemcinctus. Next base: position 726,701 of record NC_080704.1, on the reverse strand, counting down.
GCAGCCACCGGCCTCTCAGCATTAGGCTCCGGCTTCCGGGCGGTGGGGACTAATTGCCAGCAGGTTTTACGACGCATCTGATTGAACCCAACATCTCCGTAAGCCCTGGCCTCCATCCAGCTGCCAAGATGCCCAGAACGCGGGGCGGCCCGCCCGTTATTTAGTACGTGTGAGGAGCATGGTTTTTCTTTTCCCCTCCATGTGAAAATAGTTAAGCACATGGCAAGGTCCCTCCCCTCCACTTTGCAAAATGGTGAAATTAAGTTTTCCACGGGCCCACTGAGGAACGGCCGTCAATTACTCCGAAAACACAGTTTTCATTGATTCTGAAGAAAGCAACTTCTCCATATGTAAGTAGGATAACCTCTTAGAAGGTTTGGAAAACAAATCTGACACCCCATTAAAAGGAAAATGATTTTTTTTTCCCTCTGCACAAGAAAAAGAAACTTTTAAAGCACAGAAGGCTATTAATAAATAATGGTACTTTCTTTTTTTCAAGCATAAGAAAGCATGACATGAAAGCTTAAGCCATAAACCGTATCAGAGGTGGTATGTCGACCTGCGTGGTTTAATTGTCAAGGCCGTGTGTCCCGTTTTTACTAGCTGCACAAAGGATATTTTATTGAATGTCACATTGTAATTTGATTTTTAAAGGGGTAGTAGAAAAATGACATTTTCTTGGGTTCTTAAGACGGCCAAAAAAACCCCACACTGTTCACCCTCAGCACTAGCAGCCACGCAGGAAAAGGTAGTTCCTTCAAAAAGCTCTCCAGAAAAAAGTGGTCATTTACAGTGTGCCCAGCCATTTTCTCTCACTCCTTTCCTTTCACAGAGATCAGACGTCAAAATCAAAAGAACGGCGCATTTTGTATTCTAGAGGGGGAAATCCAGAAAAAAAAGCAGAGAGGAAAACGTTGACACGCAGCGTCTCAGGATTTGTTTCCGTAGGTATCATTTATTCATAGAGCAAGGCTTTGCGTGACGAGAGGGCTCGCCATAAAAAATTAATGGGTTGAATGGCAAACTGGAAACGGGGACCATGGCCTTTCGGAGTGCCGTGAAGAGACTGGAACGCTGTGATGGTGCATGAATAATGACGAATAGAGGAATTCGACTCAGGTCCCACTCTCCGGAGACACTGCACGTCAACTGGTGAAGAAGAAAATGGCGCCCGTTGTTGATTAATGACCCAAAACTTCTCCAACTTGGCATTCTGAAAGGGCTGGCGCAGGAGGGACATCCCGGCTCGGCTGGGGAAGCTTCTGGTTTCCTTGTGATCTTGCAGATTTCCTGAAGCTGACTCTGAAAAATAACCTTCCTGCTGGATTCTGGATTACCTACAGCTTCTTCCCATCATTGGGAGAACCCAATCTCAAACTCAATGGGCTCTTTCCTCCTTCCAGTTTGCCTTGTACACAGATACACAATTCACTGTCCTGACCCTAGCACTAAATTAAATAATTCTGGGCTCTTCAGCCCAAGTCATACAACTGCTCTAGTTTCCCAGAGGTTCTGAGATGTTCTACCCTCTGCCCACATGTTTGCTGCCATCGGGAAGCCAAGATCAGAGAGAATTCAAAATCAGCAGAGCCAAAGGCTGTCATTCAGAAGTCAGCACACAGAGATAATCACCAGCAACCACAAGCTTCTTTTTTGGGGGAATGGCGACTCCAAAAATTATGCTGGTCTGAGGATAGTTTCCCTTTGTTTGTTTATCCCCCTTGTAACCAAACATTTTGATGCATTTGCATCCCTTTTTAATTCTGTCACTTCTCACACGCCTGAAAAACGAAAATTAAAACTGTCCGTCCCACATTGCACTGTGTGGGATTGATTGTCCTCGCACATCAGTCCCCGTGCACTTCAAGAACCTCTAATCAGTGGGTTCTGGAGGTTTGCATAGGTGTCTTCCTGCTAAGCCCAACACTGCCGGTGAACAAACCTCTGCAGGAACACCGTTTTCAATGCCTTGTTTTGCAGAGTCTCCTGTAAATCCGACTCCTTTTTGAAGTCTCCAATGCTTCAGAGTTAGGGCATTCGACAGCATCTGCATGCTGCTCTCACTTTGTTTCCTACAGCCTCATGGAGAATCAGAGTAAGGAGTGCTACTGGATCTCCAAAGATTAAATTATTATCCTCCGCTACCCTCAGGTCCAGTATTTCTGTACATCAGCGGACGACACTTAACGGCCAAAGGGTTTGGCTGGTTGACTGGATGCCCTCCCTCGGAAGCCCGGGGCATCTGTAACCTGACACCCACAGAAGCTTTCAAGTCTGGAGAAAGTCCTTGTGCTCCAACTTTGTATATTGAGGCCCCAAATCCACACGGGCACAAAGAGATCTGTGAACTTGGCCTGCAGGCAACTGAAGGAGCATCTGCCTACCACATGGGAGGTCCAGGGTTCAAACCCAGGGCCTCCTGACCCATGTGGTGAGCTGGCCCATGTGCAGTGCTGATGCACACAAGGAGAGCCGTGCCATGCAGGGGTTGTCCCCCTGCGTAGGGGAGCCCCACACTCAAGGAGTGCACCCTATAAGGAGAGCCGCCCAGTGCGAGAAAACACAACCTGCCAGGAGTGGTGCCGCATACACAGAGAGCTGACACAGCAAGATGACGCAACAAAAAGAGACACAGATTCCCAGTGCCCCCTGATAATGCAAGCAGATGCAGAAGAACACACAGCGAATGGACACAGAGAGCACACAACTGTGTGGGAGGGCGGGAAAGAGGAGAGAAATAAATAAATAATTAAAATTAAATTTTTTAAAAATACCATTTCATTCAGGCCCATTTCCTTGACACTCAGGAGACTTGTCCAGGTGCCACAAGAGACAGATGGCAGCAGGCTGTACAGAAAATAGACATCACATGTTCTCCATTACAGATGCCCTAACAAGTTGTTCAATACTGGAAAATAGATTTAAAGGACAGCCCAGCTGAAAAAATGCTGGAGGTGCTCCAGGAATATCCGATAACTCGTCCAGATGTCCCAGCTTTGTACCTCCAGGTGCTAATGCAACGATTCCAAGGCTTGAGTTCAAGTCCTCATTTGGATTTTTTTTCTCTCTTTATTTTTGTTTAAATGTTGTATTCAAAAAATATAAGAGGTCCCCATATACCACCACCCTCCTCACCCCACTCCTCCCATATCACCAACCTCTTTCATCATTGTGGCACATTCATTGCATTTGGTGAATACATTTTGGAGCACTGCTGCACTGCATGGATTATAGTTTACATTGTAGTTTACACTCTCCCCCAGTCCATTCAGTGGGTAATGGCAGGACATACAATGTCCACCATCTATCCCTGCAGTACCACCCAGGACAACTCCAAGTCCTGAAAATGCCCCCACATCTCATCTCTTCTTCCTTCTCCCTACTCTCAACAGCTACCGTGGCCACTTTCTCAACCTTGATGCTAAAATTTATTCTATTACTGAACACAATAATTCCATAGTGGAATATCAGTAAGTCCACTCTAACCCATATTCTATTCCTTCATCCTGTGGACCCTGGGATGGTGATGTCCACTCCACCTCTATATCAAGTGGGGGCTTAGATTCCACATGGACACTGGATACAATTCTCCTGCTTTCAGTTGTAGGTACTCTTGGCTCCCTGGAGTGGTGGTTGACCTTCTTCACCTCCATGTTAGCTGAGTGGGGTAAGACCAATAAACCAGAGGGTAGGAGTTGCAAGTCTGCTGAGTCTCAGGGCCTGGCTGTCACATGGACAGTCCAGAGATTCAGGTCTCCTGAGTATCCACCAACCCTATTGCCAACCACAGGTTCAGTAAAAGTAACAGAAGAGGCACGTGTAGAAAGGTCACATCTGAGTCTAACTCCATCACACTTAGGAACACAAACTCCAAAGTAGAGCCAAGTGACATGGCCCTGAACTCCAGAGCCATCTGCCAAGACCGTAGAACTTGCGGGTCTCTGCAGCCCTCAGGAGAACCAGTACCTGGTGTTCTATCTACTTTGACTATCTCTGGGACCTGGTTTGGATTTTTTATTACAAAACTGGCTCTGCTTCTGTCTTCATTTGTCCGGGTTGATGTTCTCAGGTAAAAACCCAGAAGATGAATGAATGGAGATGGGAAAATTCAGGTCGAGACACAGGCAGATGCCAATCTTTGGAGACTTGGGGTGATCCGTCTCCTGCTCAAACCACTGCAGCTCTACCCCAAGAACGATGGAGTAAGAGCTGAGATCCAAAATTGTCCAAGTCGGTGTGTGTTTGGGCTGCCCCTCAAAAGAGCAGCAAGCGTGGTCTGTTTCAAATAAGCACAGAGTGAAAAGTTCCAAGAACACTCACTTAGCACGAGGAAATCTTTTATATTCAGTTGTGGACTGGAGTTACAGGACCCTGATTTCGGCATGTGGAGCTGAAGACACAAGAGTGGGTTGACCCCATAGGAATTTGGAGAGGAGATCAGCAATCACCCTTGAATTTTGAAGGGGTACTACTTTTTGGTCTCACCTGGAAGTTGCCAACCGCAGCCCTGCACCCCAAGAACGGTGATTTTCACTTTAAATCTGCAGGGAGACCCTTCTCCCTCCACACTCTTTTTATCTTGCACAAGTTTCCAAGGAATGGGGAAAATGGGGTATTTTGTTCATGGATCTCTTTACTTGCCACACAGAGAAATAGTCCTTTTTTTCCCAATTTCATTTTTAATTTTTTAAATTTAATTGTCTTTTTTTAAAAAAAGATACAGAGATCATAAAAAATGTTACATTTAGAAATATAAGAGGTTCCCATATATCCCAGACGCCCCCTCCACCCCTCTCACATCAACAACCTCTTTCATCATCGTGGTGCATTCATTGCATTTGATGAATACATTTTGGAGCACTGCTGTACCACATGGATTAGAGTTTACATTGTAGTTTACACTCTCCCCCAGTCCATTCAGTGGGTTATGGCAGGATATATAATGTCCAGCATCTGTCCCCACAATATCATTTAGGACAACTCCAAGTCCTGAAAATGCCCCACATCACACCTCTTCCTCCCTCTCCCTGCCCGCAGCAACTCCCGTGGCCACTGTCTCCACATCAATGATACAATTTCTTCAATCGCTGGAGTCACAATAGATGTGATCTTTCTACACATGCCTCATCTGCCACTTTTCCTGAACCTGTGGTTGGCATTGGGGTTGATATATACTCAGGAGACTTGAATCTCTGGATTGGCCATGTGCCAGCTGGGCCCTGAGCCTCAGCAGAGTTGCAGCTCCTACTCTCCGGATAGTTAGACTTACCCCAATCAGCTAACAGGGAAGTGAAGATGGTCAACCACCACACCAAGGAACCGAGAGAGCCTACAACTGCAAGCTGGAGAATCGCATCCATCATCCATGTGGAATCTAAGCCCCCTCTCGATATAGAAGTGGAGTGGACATCACCATCCCAGGGTCCACAGGATAGAGGAATAAAATATGGATTAGAGTGGACTTACTGGCATTCTACTATAGAATTATTGTGACTCTAGCAATTGAAGGGAATGGTCTTTTAACAAACTCACTTGGTAATTGTGAAGCTCTCATCAAGCATTGTTTAGCACTGGAGATGACATTTTAGACAAAGCGCCTGACAGTAAATATTCTCAGCTTTGCCCACCGGATGTTCTCTGTCTCAATTCTGCCATTGTGGTGGGGAGATGTACATTGGCTGTGGACCAATAAAGCTTTATTGACAACTGCAGGCAGGGGGCCAGATTGGGTTCGCCAGCTGTAGTTGGTGGACCCTTAATTTAGACATTTTTGCCTCCAGCACAGCACACAGCACTTTTGCCTCTAGGGTGTGCCCTAGCCTTTGGATCACCCCAGGCTCTGTGCCCACCCCCTCCCAATAGCACCTTCAGCTCCCATGGCCCCCTCCTCAGTGCCATACCAGAGCAGTTCAACAAAGAGTTACCCATTTAAAGGAAACTATGCCTATCTGGCCCTAACAAAGAAATCCTCTTTTCCCTCCCTTTACTTTCATGGTTCAGAAAGACCCCGTTTATTTTTTTTAAGAAATCGAATGTGGGAGTTAGAGATTACCATCATCCCATATGCTATCTCATTCTCTTTTGTCCTGTGCTAAAAATACCGTGGCTGATGCTGTTTTACGAAGGATACGATAATGATACATAAGGACGCATCAGTGGGACTTCGTGCCAGTGTTCCTCATTGAACGCCGTATAATTTAGACACTAAAAATCCAAATGTAAAGTGTCACCATAAGTTCACTGGTTGTAGCTTAAACTCTGGGATTAAAGACAGTCATGCTATCACCAAAAGCTTCCCCTCTCCCGATACCAAATAGACAACTGATTTCACCGGACACGTCTCTGAAATTTGCATTTTCCCTAAGCACAGGATCGGATTCCACTAAGTGGGCATTTGCGCCAGGACAAGGGAGTGGCGGGATTTGAACAATGAGCACCGATGCATGTCATTTCCCCAGGCACAGAGGTTACAGGGAGCTGTTCCTACAAGTAATTATACAAAACAAAAACCAAAAAAATCTTATGCGTGGAGAACTCCGAAACTCTTATTCTTGAAATGTCTGCTGTCTCCTCTGGGATCACTGCATTGGCCCTGCCTTTTCTGATGGAAGCCAATGCAAAATGGTACAAAGATTTAAAAATGCATCATAAATGAGAAACTCGTGTATGCTGGCAAGAAGAGTTGACTGCCCCAGGTGCACCTGGTCAGAAGTGCCTGATAATAGCCCTGCTGCCTGGTAAGAAAATTGCTCCAAAATTCGACTCCCCTATCTGCAAGTCCCGCTCCTTCCATGGTCTTGTTACAAGAAGGTTTCAGAACTATTGTGATTGGTAATTGAAGAAAATGTGGCCTTGGTGTGGAGAAAGTGGCCATGGTGGCTGCTGGGGGTAGGGAGTGGGAGGAAGAGAAGAGATGTGGGGGCATTTTTGGGAATTGGAGTTGTCCTTGGTGGTGCTGCAGGGACAGTTACCGGACACTGTATGTCCTCCCATGGCTCACTGGATGGAACGTGAGAGAGTGTGGACTATGGTGTGGACCATTGGACCATGAGGTGCAGTGGTGCTCAGAGATGTATTTACCAAGTGCAATGAATGTCTCATGATGATGGAGGAGGTTGTTGTTATGGGGGAAGGAATGCGGTGAGGGGGGGTGGGTGGTATATGGGGACCCACCCATATATATAACATATATAATGTATATGTTACATTAATGTAACATTAAAAAAATGAAGACAAAAAAAAAATCTATTTTTCCCATGCAATTGCCACAATGTAAGTAGCCTTTGCCCAGGACCTGGTCTGTCTGCACGGAGGAAGACTGGTCACTGGGACAAGCTGGAAAACGCACCTACCCCCAAGACATACTCACCCCTATTCCCCAGAACCTGGGAATACTACCCCGCGTGGCCAAAGATTGAAAGTTAACTTACGTGGTGGAAGATGTGATTAAGGGAAGCGTCTTGCCAGGGGCTCCCTTCTGGAGCTGGAAAGCTTGAGATGCAATTGCATGTGTCCTTAGAAAAAAGAAGGAGAGGGGGTTTTGACACAGACACAGGCAAAGGGGAGGAGACCATGTGAAGATGGAGAGAGATTGGAGTGATGATGCAACCTCAAGTCAGGTGGCACCTGGACCCTTGAGAAACGAAGAGTCAGGGAGGGGCCTGCCACGGAGCCTTAGGAGGGAACCCAACTCTGCTGACACGTTGTTTCCCAATTCTGACACCCAGAACTGTGAGAGAACAAAACTCTGTTGTTTTCCATCCCCGGTTTGCGGTGATCTGTTATAGCAGTTGCTACCTACCTGCCAAGGTCTTTGACTCTCCTTTCCCCAAATAATGGTAGAGCCCTGTTCTGCCAGTCTATCATCAGGTTAATTTTTAGCTTCAGTTTTTTCAGTGCCTGAAGGGACTGAGGGAGTAGGAGTCCCTTTAGCCTACTCCCTGAAGTTATAAAGGATACTGTTAACACACACCCCTTATAGCTATAAGCTGCTGGAAGAAGTCATGCGGGGACCAGAGAAATATTTAGTGGCTCTCAGGCAAACCTAGATGCAATGAAATAAGAAAGATCATGTCTTTATCTCACTCCAGAAAAGCTCACAAACGGTGCCCCTCTGAAATCTAAAACACTTGATCCCCCCTCTGCCCCGATAAACCGTTCCAAAAAGATGCTGCCTTTTAATGGCTCCAGCAGAGCTGGTGACAACCACACAAATACTCTTCCTCTGGTTTTGGAGTAGCTGGAAGTGGGCAATGAGAAGAGGCTGGAAGAATTTTGAGGAACATGATAGTAAAAAAATAGATTTTGTCTGAAGAGATGGTTGATGGACATAGGGGCATTGAAGGTGATTCTGCTGAGAGCTCATAAAGAATTAAGGAGAGCTGCAGAGAAAGCTTCTATCACTTTAAAGTATATAGATGGGCACAAATAGAGGGTTGCTAGAAATAGGAATATGGACGGCACTTCTATGATGTATTATTGGACACTGGAGTAAAGGTCAAACTTGTTAGTAAATGACAGAAGTGTGCACAGGTGAACCATGTCGTATTGCTGGGAAAGAACCCATGAGAGAGGAACTCGGACACTTTGCTGAGGAGATTTCCAAGGAAAATATGGAAGGTGCGGTGATGGGAAGTCCAGTTATCAAAACCGACTCTCTAAGAAAGACCCTGATGGACAGAACAAAGATGTCCATGTACCGATGGAGTGATGGCTACAAGTCAAGGAGCACCAAGGTTTGGCAGCAAACACCCAAAGCTGGAAGAGCAGGAAGGACCATCCCCTAGAGTCTTCAGAGGCCGCGTGGCTCTGCCCACCCCTTGAGTTCATACTTCTCAATATTTCACATACTTCTCATACTTCCTGAAGCGTGAGAGCATAAATTTCAGTTGCTCTAAGCTGCCCAGTTTGCAGTATTTTGTTGTTGGTGGTAGTGGTGTTGTCTTTATTTTTTTTTAATGTTACATTCAAAAAATATGAGGTCCCCATATACCCCCCACCCCTTCACCCCATTCCTCCCCCTATAACAACAACCTCCTCCATCATCACGAGACATTCATTGCACTTGGTGAATACATCTCTGAGCACTGCTGCACCTCATGGTCAATGGTCCCCATCATAGCCCACACTCTCCCACAGTCTACCTAGTGGGCCATGGGAGGACATACAATGTCCAGTAACTGTCCCTGCAGCACCACCCAGGACAACTCCAAGTCCTGAGAATGCCCCCACATCACATCTCTTCTTCCCTCTCCCTCCCCTTGTGGTGTTGGCTGGAACTCAGAAGATGGGAAATTTATAGAGTGATGGAAACACTCCATGTCTTGTGTTGGTTACACAAGGGCATACATTTCTCAAAACTCATCAAATTCACTTGAGGTCTATGCATTCTACTGTATAAATTCACTTGGAATCTGTGCATTTCACTGCCCATACATTTTGCCTCATCATCGTCACCACCATAACCATCACCCTTACCATCATCATCATCACCATCATCACCACCATCAACATCACTATCATCCCCAGCATCATCTTTACCATAGTCATCACCTCCATCATAATCATAATCATCTTTACATCATCACCATCACCATCCTCATCATCACCCTCCACCATCATCACCATCATCATAACCATCACCATCCCCACCATTCCCATCACCCTTCACATCACCTTCATCACTATCATCATCATCACCATCACCATCATCACTGCATTAGTCAGTCAAAGGGGTGCTGATGGTTTTATAAAGGGTATTTATTTGGGGCAGGAGCGTACAGATACCAGGTCATAAAATATAAGTTCTTCCCCTCACCAAAGACCATTTGGAGCAAGACGGCTGCCGACGTCTGCGAGGGTTCAGGCTTCCTGGGTTCCTACGTTCCTGGGGCTTGCTTTTCTCTGAGTTCAAGGTTCCTTCCTTCTGGGGCTGGCTTCTCTTTCCTCTGTGTGATGACTTCCCGGGGCGCCAGTTTAAGTCTTCAGCATCAATCTCCAACATTGAAATTTCGACATGAAAAGCCCTCAATTCTGTTCTTCCCCATGCCTTTTATCTGTGAGTCCCCATGCACCAAGGGGCGGGGACTCAACGCCCTAATCATAACTCAATCATGCCTAGGTGCAGATCAGATTATAAGCGTAATCCAATATTTCTTTTTGGAATTCATCAATTATATCAAACTGCTGCAATCACCATCATCTTTACCATCATTGCCACCATCAGAATCATAATCATCTTTACCATTATCACCATTACCATACCATCATCACCATCATCATCATCATCATCACGATCACCATCATCACAATCGCCATCATCATCATAACCATCACCATCCATTATCATCACCATCACCATTACCATCACCATCATCACCATCATTATCCTCACCATCATCACCATCATCACCATCATTATCCTCACCATCATCATCACCATCACCATCATCACCATCATCATCACCATCACCATCATCACCATCATCATCACCATCACAATCACCATCATCATCATCACCATCACAATCACAATCAGCATCATCATCACCATCACCATCACCACCATCACCATCCATTATCATCATCACCATCATCATCATCACCATCATCACCATCACCATCACCACCATCACCATCCATTATCATCATCACCATCGTCATCATCACCATCACCATCATCACCACCATCACCATCCATTATCATCATCACCATCATCATCACCATCACCTCACCATCACCATCATCACCACCATCACCATCCATTATCATCATCACCATCATCATCACCATCACCATCATCACCACCATCATCACCACCATCATCACCACCATCACCATCCATAATCATCATCACCATCATCACCACCATCACCTCACCATCACCATCATCACCACCATCACCATCCATTATCATCATCACCATCATCACCATCACCATCACCACCATCACCATCCATTATCATCATCACCATCGTCATCATCACCATCACCATCATCACCACCATCACCATCCATTATCATCATCACCATCATCATCACCATCACCTCACCATCACCATCATCACCACCATCACCATCCATAATCATCATCACCATCATCACCACCATCACCTCACCATCACCATCATCACCACCATCACCATCCATTATCATCATCACCATCATCATCACCATCACCTCACCATCACCATCATCACCACCATCACCATCCATTATCATCATCACCATCATCATCACCATCACCATCATCACCACCATCATCACCACCATCACCATCCATAATCATCATCACCATCATCACCACCATCACCTCACCATCACCATCATCACCACCATCACCATCCATTATCATCATCACCATCATCACCACCATCATCACCACCATCACCATCCATAATCATCATCACCATCATCACCATCCATAATCATCATCACCATCATCACCATCCATAATCATCATCACCATCATCACCACCATCACCTCACCATCACCATCATCACCACCATCACCATCCATTTTCATCATCACCATCATCATCACCATCACCATCATCACCACCATCATCACCACCACCACCATCCATTATCATCATCACCATCATCATCATCACCATCACCATCATCATCCCCATCACCATCACAATCACAATCACCATCATCATCACCATCCATTATCATCACCACCATCACCATCACTATCATCATCACCATCATTTGCCAAGGCCAGGCACCATGTCTCATTACCCACGAAGCTGTCCCCACCACACCTTCCCCCACATTCCCACTGTCGTGACCTCGAATGTGTAAGGTGAAGAGCTCATGGAGAGTCCAAAATCCTGACAAATACATCTACCACATGCCAGCACCTTGCTAGGCATTTTGGATGAATTATCTCTTCATCAACAATGTGTAAGGTGAAGAGCTCATGGAGAGTCCAAAATCCTGACAAATACATCTACCACATGCCAGCACCTTGCTAGGCATTTTGGATGAATTATCTCTTCATCAACTTTGCCTATGAGAAAACCAAACGTGAGTGAAATCAACCACATACTCACAAATGGCAACACTGTCATTGAATTTGGAATAATTCAATTTTGCACACATGACTTGATCTAATCCTGCAACTGTGAGTCAGAAGTTATCAAAACCCTTTTGCAGGGGAGGAAACAAGTGTCCAGGGAGGTGATGCAACCACCCCAAGGTCACATGTCTCAGGCCAGGTGACTATCAAGCTCAGCCCATCACCACCACATCTTAGAGTAAAATCTTCCAAGCACCCAGCAACCTCCCCAATGCATGGGAGATCTCAGTGTACTCATAGGTGATGGTAAAGAGCTGTGATACCTGACATGATCAAAGATGCCTGCTTTTAAAATGTGGTTAAAATGATTCCCCAAAGAATGCCATAATAGCAATTCATCTAAAGGTGCCTCTGAAGCTTGTCCAAATGGAGAGGAGCGGAGTATATCCTATTTGAAGATTTTTGCCCATTAGCTTCATCAAGATTATTTTATCAAATTATTTCTGTAACCTAAACCTCAAGGCAACAAATGGGCTAGAGAAAAGATAAAAACAGGAAAGCTCAACTCAGGAGTCTCTTGGTCAGACTTCCCCGCTGGGTCTGATGGGGTCAGCAGCATTTCACTTATCTCACACATCTCCAAGGTGCACCAGGTGTTAATGTACTCAGAAATCTTTCCATGTTCTACCCAACTTTCTCTAGAGTTTCTGAGGCTTCCACATCCATGCCCTGGGCTTTTAACCATCATCCCATCGTTAATTTGTCGAGCCAGTCTGTGGGCACAGGGAAACGCCTTTGAGTATGAGCCTTTGCTACCGAGGAGTAGAAAGTCACTAAATTTAACCCACAGGATCTGCTTCCTTTTTCTTCATTATTGTGCACCCAATAGACTCTTTATTTTGCAAAATATATTGATTAAATGCTGACTCCTGGATAATGGGCTTTCTCTAGTCTGTTACAGGGATTAAATTATTAGCAATCAATGGAGCCCCTCGTAGCGATGTGCAATGTGTAAATAAATGGGCAAACACCCCTGTACCACCGCTCCCATGACCTGAATCCATTTGTTTTAAGGCAGTGAGCAGATCTTCCATTTATTCTGAGGGAGAGGGGAAGGTCAAAGCTGTACACAGAGCACCCGCTAGAAAAATGCCTGGAATCGAGTCCAAGAAATACAGGGCTTCTTTCCTGTTGAGCTTTTCATTCACTGTCGCCGCCTGATTCCTCTTAGGCTGGGTAGACTTCAGCCTTTCATCAGCCCATCGTGGGTAAAGCATATTCTTCTGGGCATCCTGTTCCTTTTTATTACTCAATGGTGTTTACTCAGGAAACACTCAAGGAGCCCACTACGGCACAGCCTCTGCCAGGAGCAGGACACAGAATTCAGTCATCAGGGCGTGAGCCCCAGCTCTGTGCAGTCTCAGTCATGGCCCCTGAAATGGGGGTGTCATCTGCCTTTGTGGGGCGGGGTCTGTGAAGGGGGCTTCTCTGAGTGGTCCCTTCATGGCCTCTGAAAGGTAAATATGAATTGGACAAATACACTGGGGGCTCAGATCAGCCAGCGAGTCGGTGTGCATTGAACTCTTACTAAGAATGCATGTTGAACGTGATGGGGTGTCTCAACGTGAAGGAACACGTCAGCACATGCACATCTCAGACACTGATAACTTCTGAGGACGTGCGATGGGAGAGCTGGAGGGAGCTGCTTCAGAGGGGAAACAGGGGAGTGGGTCTTCAAACAGGCGGCTGAGGCCAGAGTGACCAACAATGGGAGGCAGCTGAGCAGATCTCGGCAGGGAGGAGCAGGAGGCACAAGAGGGTGTGAGCTATAGATGTTCAAGAGCGGAAGATGCCCCAGGGGAGGGACAAGGTAAAAGATGGACTGGAAGGGTAGAAAAGGTGTGTGAGGTCTGAGAGAATCACAGCAGAGCCCCTGGTGTCTTGGGGAACAGGCAACACCTTCCGTTTCACCCAAGGTTCCATGAAATGCAGCAATGGGATTTATTGGAAAGGTCCTGGAAGATGAGAGCGACGGAGAAAGCCAAAGACCAGCAAAGAAGCTCCTGCAGTGATATGGTGGGGAGGAAAGGTGGCAGGAGTCGTGGAGAAGGGGGGCAGCCAAGGGGCGGTGCAGGGGCCAAGGGAAGCAAAAGGTGTGGGGAATGGATAGTTCTGGGCAGTTTCAAGACACTCCAGAGGATCCCCCAATGGCCAAAAGTGAAATCCAGGCCCTTGAGTGCCTTATCTCAGCAGCCGAGTTGAGCGGAGAAGATCTCAGTTGTGCCAGTTTCCACCTGGGTGCCTGACATGGGCAGGATCACCTAAGAAGGTCCGGTCAGGGCCGGTTGGCAGCCCACCTCTTCCACCCAGCATGCCTGCCATCCTCGCTTCCTCATCTGCTTCACTGCTTTCCTGGGCTGCACATCATCCTTGATGTGGTAGATATACCCCACGCTGTACACAGGTGATGAGCATGGGAAGAACCTCCGGGAGCAACCCAGAGGCACCACCATCCCTCAGTCGTTGGCACGGATCCTCGTGAGCCGCCCCCGCCCCCCCCCCCAGGAACGACTCATCCCCCCCTTGTGAGTTTGCAGATGCTAATTTCCAAGGTAACCGTTTCTCTCCGTTTCCCCCACTGCCATGTGGACTCTCTCTACGCCCCTTGAAAGGCAAGCATTAGACACACGCCGAGCCTTCGTTAAGATTGCAGCATTTTCTCGCCCAGAATGAGTCAAAGAGTAAGATGAAAGGAGCAGCCCCGCCCCCCGGAGGCCAGCCCTGATCTGGCCACCAGGAGGGACGCTGCCTGGCCCTGCACCCCATGATCAGAGCACAGGTCACCGCTTGTCCGTCACAGCCCAGGGACCGCGCGTTCGAAAGAGCCAGCGCTCTTTGTTATTCAGCCTAGTTAAATTTCTTCACTTCCAACACCAGAGGAATAAAAAAAAAAAAAAAATGCCAGGCAGACCCTTAAATAGCTCTAATTATGAGAAAATGCACATTGCAATCAGCCCCAGAAAACAACGGGCTTTCCTTTCCAGCGCACGGGCCAGCTGTTTTGAAAGGCACAGTACTAATCACGCTCCCTCCACATGTTCAAACAGATGAAAGTAATTTTGTGCTCAACTGTCTATAAGTAATTAGTCTGCGACGTAAAGGGGTCTTTATGTATCCAATCCGAGCGAGGTACGCTTTCAGCATAAGGAGCAATTACGAGCAGTCGTCTTCCTCTGTAAGGTACACTTTATGCATTTTGCATGAGACCCCTTTATTAGCATAAAGTGGCTATCAAAGCCCCCTTGGTCTGCTGTCTTCTTTTCATGTAACAGACTCAAATTCCCCAGAAATATAATAATTTGAAGACAGTGGTGCTGGTGGTTTGTTTCAGCTGTAATTTGTTAAGTTTTTCCTCTTCTTTGTTATTTGCCTGGTAAAGACGGAGGCCGCTGGGATCCATCTAGGCACAAACAAGTGTTCTCCCTTCCCAGCGAGCCGGAGATTAGCATGCAGGAGGGGTCTCCGAGAGGCCCCTTGCCTCAGCCACACAGCTGAATCCCTTAATCTTATTAATTAGGAGGTCAGAAGAAGGAGGCTTCATTTTGCTAAATAAGTCAAAGTGATTCCCATGCAGAGGCGCTCAGTCATTTTTAAAAACAGTCTGTGGCCCCCCAGACCAGACGCTCCAAGGTTTACTGTCTTCCAAGCTTGAGTGGGGAGGGGGCTTCTCTCCCCCTGCAGGGTAGTTTGCCTGTAGTAAGCTTAACTGTTGCACCGGCTGTGTCCAGATATTTCCTGCAACCGGCTGCTGTGGGCCAGCGCTCCTCGAATCTGGGGTGAAAACATTTGTACGCAAGTTACAAGGATTCCCATGTCCACTGGAGCAGCTAAAGAGCAGGAAATATACATCTATCTCAAAAGCTTGTCTAAGCTGTCTTTTGTTCTTGTTTCTTTTTTCTTCTGTTTTTTTTTTTTTTACAGATGCAAATCTTTTCTTTTTTCTATTTTTTTAAATGTTACATTAACAAAATATTAGGTCCCCATTTACCCCCCATCCCCCCCTCACCTCTCTCCTCCCACATAAACAACCTCTTTCATCATCGTGGCACATTCATTGCATTTGGTGGATACATTTTGGAGCACTGCTGCACCACATGGACAGTGGTTTACGTTGTAGTTTACACTCTCCCCCAGTCCACCCAGTGGGCCATGGCAGGACAGCTCAGGAATAAACCGCCCACTTAGGTGTGGATTTACTCAGACATCGTCCACTCTTCTGTCCACTCACTGACCCCAGCGCGGCTTGGGAGACCCAACCAGAAAGACTCGGCAGCTCTAGATAAGATGGTGAGAAAAGATACCGAGCAATCGAATGCCCCATCGATGGATGAATAGAACAAAACGTCGTAGAACCATACAACCAAGTATCAGTCAGCCATAAAAGGAAAAGAAGTTGTGGTTAGTGATTCACTGTGGATGAGCCTTGAAACGCTACGCCGAGTGAAGAAAGTCCGGGACTGAAGGCTGCATACAGTGTGACTTCATTTATATGAAACATCCAAAATACACAAATCCATAGAGAAACAAAGCCAGCCGGTGGTTTCCATAGGCTTGGAGAGGTGGCACCCGGGAGTGACTACTTAATGGGTAGAGGTTTTCTTTTGGGGAAATGAAAATGCCGTGGAACTAGATAACGGTGGTGTTTGCACAATATTGTGGATTAGCTGAACATCACTGACTTGTCCTTTTTAAAATGGTTCATTTTCTTCTATGTGGATTTCTTCCTCTTTTTTCTTCTCTTTATTTTTTTTTTTAATGTTACATTCAAAAAGTACGAGGTCCCCACATAGCCCCCATGCCCCTCACCCCGCTCCTCCCACATCAACAACCTCTGTCATCATCGTGGCACATTCATTGCACCTGGTGAATACATTTTGGAGCACGGCTGCTGCATGCATGGATAATGGTTTACATTGCAGTTTACACTCTCCCCCAGTCCACCCAGTGGGCCATGGCAGGACAGACAATGCCCAGCATCTGTCCCTGCAGCACCACCCAGGACATATATAGAATGAGCTTCTGCTCTACGAACACACATTCAGCACCTCCTGTATACCCCGAGGATGCAGCATGATTCAGGTCAGTCCCCTGCCCTGGGGGAGGGAGGGGCAGGCTTGGAGCTGGACCTTTTCGCCCCCTGGACAGTGGACGAGAAGAGGAGACCGCAGCCCTGAGCAGGCAAGTCCAGGCCAGGCAAATCCGGCTCATTGCTGCCCAAGCAGCTGGAGGGAGCCCGTCTGGGGGTCCATGCGGTCGTGAAGGGCCCGGTCTCGTGGCGGTCAGCCCTGTCCTCCCTGTTCTCTGACCCTGTGCCCATTATCTGGACGTGCCCTCTAGGTCTGATCTCCATCCGGGTTTCCCTCCCAGCTGACCTCATCGTCCTCACAAATGACCCGGCCTCTTGGAAACAGCAGGGATCACTTTAGACTCCAGAGTTTTCCTCCCCCAGCGTTCCGGGCTGCACTGGTCACAGCTGCCCACCCAGCATCTTGCTCTGTGCCGGCCACTGCCCACCCAGCAGCTCCCCATCCTGTATTGGTCGCTGCCAATCCACCAGCATCTGTCCTGTGCTGATCACTGCCCACCCACCAGCATCTGACCTATGCTAGTCACTGCCTACCCACCATTGTCCCATCCTGTGCTGGTCACTGCCCACCCACCAGCATCTGTCCTGTGCTGGTCACTGCCCACCCAGCAGCTCCCCATCCTGTGCTGGTCACTGCCCACCCAGCAGCTCCCCATCCTGTGCTGGTCACTGCCCACCCAGCACCCTGACCTGTACTGGTCACTGCCCACCCAGCACCCTGACCTGTACTGGTCACTGCTCACCCAGCACCCTGACTTGTCCTGGTCACTGCCTACCCACTCAGCATCCCATCCTGTCCTGGTCACTGCCCACCCACTCAGCATCCCATCCTGTGCTGGTCACTGCCCACCCACTCAGCACCCTGACCTGTCCTGGTCACTGCCTACCCACTCAGCATCCCATCCTGTGCTGGTCACTGCCCACCCACTCAGCACCCTGACCTGTCCTGGTCACTGCCTACCCACCAGCATTCCATCCTGTGCTGGTCACTGCCCACCCACCAGCATGTGTCCTGTGTTGGTCACTGCCCACCCAGCAACTCCCCGTCCTGTGCTGGTCACTACTCACCCAGCACCCTGACCTGTGCTGGTCACTGCCCATCTAGCAGCTCCCCATCCTGTGCTGGTCACTGCCTGCCCACCCAGCACCCTGACCTATGCTGGTCACTGCCCACCCAGCAGCGTCCTGTGCTGTGCCACTTGCTGCCCACCCACTAGCATCTGACCTATGCTAGTCACTACCTACCCACCAGTGTCCCATCCTGTGCTGGTCACTGCCCACCCACCAGCATCTGTCCTGTGCTGGTCACTGCCCACCCAGCACCCTGACCTGTGCTGGTCACTGCCCACCCAGCAGTGTCCTGTGCTGGGCCAGTCCCTGCCCACCCAGCAGCATCCTGACCTATCCTGGTTACTGCCCACCTAGCAGCTCCCCATCCTGTGCTGGTCACTGCTCACCCAACACCCTGACCTGTGCTGGTCACTGCCCACCCATCAGCATCTCATCTGTGCTGGTCACTGCCCACCCAGCAGCTCCCCATCCTGTGTCATTCCCTGCCCATCCAGCAGCGTCCCGTCCTATGCCAATTGCTGCCCTCCCAGCAACATCCTGACCTGTCCTGGCCACTGCCCACCCCCCAGCATCCCATCCTGTCCTGTGCTGGTCACTGCCCATCCAGCCGTGTCCTGTCCTGTGCTGGTTGCTGCCCACACACCAAAATCTGGGCTGTGCCAGTACCTACCCATCCAGTGCCAGTCCCTGCCCATCCCCCAGCATCCTGCCCTGTCCTGTCTTGTGCTGGTCATTGCCCACCCAGCATCCTGACCTGACCTTTTCTGGTCGCTGCCCACCCAGCATCCTGACCTGAGCTGGTCACTGCCCACCCAGCAGCCCATCCTGAGCTGGTCACTTCCCATCTGCCAGCATCCCATCCTGTGCTGGTCGCTGCCCACCCAGCAGCACCCGTTCCTGTGCTGGTCGCTGCCCACCCAGCATCCCGTCCTGAGCAGGCCATTGCCCCACCACCCAGCATCCTCCAAGGACAGTCCACTCCACCACCTCCAGGGAGCAGGACGCAGCCAGGCCAAGCACAGGGGGCCACCGCAAAGGGGGCGCCCCTGCCACTCGGGGCTGGTGGCCACGAGGGACCCATTGGCTGAGGAGGACGCCGTGTCTGGGTGCCCAGGGGCCTGCGCACGGGGCAGTGCTCCTGCTCGAGCGGACGAGGGGGCGGGGCCGGGGGGCTGGGAAGTGGCCACAGCTGCAGGACCGAGTCGGGCCCGACGGAGCGGGCGATGGCTGGAGAGGGCTGGGGGAGGGCACGCAGCCTCCACAGCTCTGCCCGGGGACCCCGGAGGGGCCACTTGGTATAGGGAGGGGCAGGAGGGGGAAGGGGCAGGACCTGGAGACCTGTGGATGGAACTGGTCAGAGGTTCACCCCATGGAGGTACAACGGCCCTGAGGGGTCAGGGGAAGAGTTCTCAGGGTGGGGGGCCCTCAGGGGTCAGGGACCAGGTCTAAGAGGCGGGGTCCCTGAGGGGTCAGGGACCAGGTCGAAGCGAGGAGGGGTGTCCTTGAGGAGCCACATGCTCTCATCTAGGACTGGGCTTGGGGTCTTCTGTGACCATGGACTTGAGGTCAGCTATGGTCAGGAAATGGTGGTGTATACTCAGGAGACCTGAATCTCTGGACTGTCCATGTGCCAGCTGGCCCTGAGCCTCAGCAGCCTTGCAACTCTTACCCTCTGGTTTGTTGGTCTTACCCAGGCCAGCTAACAGGGGGGTGAAGAAGGCCAACCACCACACCAGGGAGCCAAGAGTGCCTACAACTGCAAGCAGGAGGATTGCATCCAGCATCCATGTGGAATCTAAGCCCCCTCTCGATATAGAGGTGGAGTGGACATCACCATCCCAGGGTCCACAGGATGGAGGAATAGAGTGTGGATTAGAGTGGACTTACTGGTATTCTACTATGAAACTATTGTGACTAGTAATGGAAGAAATTGTAGCAGGAGAAAGTGGCCACGGTAGTTGCTGAGGGCAGGGAGAGGGAAGAAGAGATGTGATGTGGGGGCGTTTTCAGGACTTGGAGCTGTCCTGGGTGATGCTGCAGGGACAGATGCTGGACATCGTAGGTCCTGCCATGGCCCACTGGGTGGACTGGGGGAGAGCGTAAACTACAATATAAACTATTATTCATGTGGTGCAGCAGTGCTCCAAGATGTATTCACCAAATGCAATGAATGTGCCACAATGACGAAAGAGGTTGTTGATGTGGGAGGAGTGAAGTGAGGGGGGTGGAGAGTATATGGGGACCTCTTACTTTTTTTGAGTGCAACATTTAAAAAAAAATAAAGAGAGAGAGGAAAAAAAAAACCCAGGGACAGCGGGAAACGGCCGACAGTGCCTGCTTTTGCCCCCGACAGGATACAGCCTCGGTGGGTACAGGGCCCCATCTGCAGACAGCAGCCGAAACCAGCCCATCTGAGACCCTGCACAGGCCCTGAGACATCCGAGGCCCTGAGCTCGCCCCCACCAACGAGTTCAGGGGTGCCGGAAGGAAGACCTGCTTCTCCTCGGATGCCGTCCTCCCCCCAAGTGAGGGGATCAGGGTGCCCCTGCGCTGCAGAGGAATATCCCTCCTAAAACCTCCAGGAGACCCACTTTTTCTCCTCTTAGATTTGCCACCGACTGCCCCAAACGCTCCAGAAGATATCGCCCGTGCCTGGACGTCTTCCTTCCAGCTGGAGCCGATGAAGACGCGGGGCTCCACGCCCTCTGGGAGGGCAACGCAGACACGACCTGCGTGCAAACTGCAAGACCGAGAAGCTGAGCTCAGCGCTCGAGGAAAGCAAGAGGACAGAACGGCGTCCCAGCATGTTAGTGGGATTGGATCATCCCGGCCGCCACCACCGCCTCCGAGAGAAAAACTCTGTTCACATCTTCATAAAGAAGCAAAGTGACCGATTTGTAACCGGGACATCAACTGGACCCATTCACCCCGGTGTGCCATTTCCCCAAAAATGGTCCCATCCTCCACTGCGGGTCAATCGTCACCATCAATAACCCCGTGTGGCTCTGTGGTGTACCCAGGGGACCTGAATCTCTGGACTCTCCATGTGATAACCAGGCCCTGAGCCTCAAGAGACTTCAGCTCCTACATTCTGGTTTATTGGACTTAGCCCACTCAGCTAACAGGGAGGTGAAGACGGTCAACCACCACATCAGGGAGCCAAGAGTGCCTACAACTGCAAGCAGGAGAATTGCATCCAGCATCCATGTGGAATCTAAGCCCCTTCTTTTTTTTTTTTTTAATTTCTTTATTCATTTTTTAAAAATATTACATTCAAAAAATATGAGGTCCCATTCAACCCCACTGCCCCCACCCCACCACTCCCCTCACAGCAACACTCTCTCCCATCATCATGACACATCCATTGCATTTGGTAAGTACATCTCTGGGCATCGCTGCACCTCATGGTCAATGGTCCACATCATAGCCCACACTCTCCCACGTTCCATCCAGTGGGCCCTGAGAGGATCTACAATGTCCCATAATTGTCCCTGAAGCACCACCCAGGACAACTCCAAGTCCTGAAAACGCCTCCACATCTCATCTCTTCCTCCCATTCCCCGCACCCAGCAGCCACCATGGCCACTTTTCCCACACCAATGCCACATTTTCTCTGTGGACCTTGGATTGGTTGTGTCCATTGAACATCTATGTCAAGAGGAGGTCTAAGCCCCTTCTTGATGTAAAGAGGAATGGACATCACCATCCCAGGGCCCACAGGATGGAGGAATAGAGTATGGATTAGAGTGGACTTACTGGTATTCTACTATGGAACTATTGTGACTAGTAATGGAAGAAACTGTAGCATTGATGTGGAGACAGTGGCCATGGTAGCTGCTGGGGGTAGGGAGTGGGAAGAAGAGATGTGATGTGGGGGTATTTTGAGAACTTGGAGCTGTCCTGGGTAGTACTGCAGGGACAGTTACCGGACACTGTATGTCCTCCCATGGCCCACTGGGTGGACTGTGGGAGAGTGTAAACTGTAATGTGGACCATGGACCATGAGGTGCAGCGGTGCTCAGAGACATACTCACCGAGTGCAATGAATGTCCCATGAAGATGGAGGAGGTTGTTGTTATGGGAGGAGGAGTGGGGTGAGGGGGTGGGGGGTATATGGGGACCTCATATTTTTTTAATGTAACATTAAAAAAATAAAGAAAAAAAAATAACCGTGTGTGAAATGCTAACTCAAGAGCTTCCTGGGATGTTTCTCTGGTGGGTTTTAATTTTTTTTTAAATTTCTCTCTGTCCATGCCCCCCGCCCCAGCTGTCTGCTCTCTGTGTCCATTCGCTGTGGGTTCTTCTGTGTCTGCTTGTGTTCTTGTCAGCTGCACCTGGAATCTGTGTTTCTTTTTGTTGTGTCACTTGTTGTGTCAGCTCTCCGTGTGTGTGGCACCATTCTTGGGCAGGCTGTGCTTTCTTTCGCACTGGGCTGCTCTCCTTACGGGGCGCACTCCTTGGGCATGGGGCTCCCCTACCCGGGAGACACCCCTGCGTGGCAGGGCACTCCCTGTGCACATCAGCACTGCACATGGGCCAGCTCCACACGGGTCAGGAGCCCCTGGGTTTGAACCCTGGACTTCCCATGTGGTAGGCGGACGCCCTAACCACTGGGCCAGATCCACTTGCCTCTCCGGTGGGTTTTAGAAAGAAACCCGGTAAGCGGCATGACCCTCACAGAGCTGCACAGCTCCCAAATAATCTACATCAGCCTTCACAAGGGCTATTCCAACTGCTCTGCGGAAAGCCTGCCGATTTGCCCGAAACCATGCGTTCTCCAGACAAAGTGCTCCCCCAGAGGGTCTGTCCACAACCTGGACCTCGAGTTGCTCTCTCAACCATCCCGAATTCCCGTCAGGATTTATGTCAGCAGGCACCATCAGCACGGAAAAAGAATTGACTTTTCATTCACCGGCACGCAGGCGAGGAAGTGATCCCACTCCTCAAGACAATAATTATATTATTTTAAAGCATTGCCATCATGACAGCCTCATTAGGATCAAAATTGCTTTCCCACCATTTGAAAAGAAAACGTCTCTCTGTGGAGATGACGGCAGACTTCGCGTTTTCGCTGACCGTGATTTCCACTTAATGGAGAGAGCTATTAGAATCACTTGCACGCTGATGGATAGCCACGATGTGATTTCCCTTATTTTGACCTTGTAATAAATAACCGTGTCGTATTACAGCAATTTATTTGGTCGGGGGAATGGTTGTTATGCATTGCTTCAAATTATCATGATATGTTGCGGCCGCTTGGCTCGTAATTGCGGCATTGGTAAATATCCCAGGCTTTTTCTCTCATTGTTTGGAGAAAGTGGTTAAGAACTCTAAATCCTTAATGGCTGGAAAGGAAAAAAAAAAAAAGCAAAACAAGAGGGGATAGACTATTACTTTAGACATTTAAATCCTCGCAGCCATCTGGCTAATTACTTTGGCTGAAAATGTCCTGGGAAGGTCACACGATGTTGTTTTTCCTACTTCATCTGTGTTGTGCCTTTTCTCCCTTCAGATAGTGATGTTATTGTCATGCCTTTCTCTGTGACTTCAGAATTCTCTCTACGACGGGACGTTAAGCTGATGCCACGAGACTCCTTCTGTGTCTCCATTGAGTCGATTTCCAGGCATCGGGGAGATAGCGTTGGTGACCTCCACCCATCTTTTGACAGAAAAGGGTTCTTTCTGGAATGTGAAAACATCAACTGTGGAAAAAGTAAGCCAGACACTCAAAAAGTGGATGTTTCAGTAATCCTCTGGTCTCCCACTGGAAGTAAAAATTATAATTTGGCATATTTTTCACATTAAGAGAAATTTCAGTTCAAATATGGAGTAGTATGGTCCATTCCATCAACCTAAGTCCAACTCCTTCAAAAACACTCCTGGAATAAAGAGAAAAGCATGGAGGGGTGGTGATAAAGCAAGATGCACCCCACATTAAGTGTTAAAGCAGAACCATCTTAAAGCAAAGGGTAGTCAATAAAATATTTAAAAGTTTTCTCAGTCGGATTTTTTTCTTTTTTTATGTCTTTATTTTTTTAATGTTACATTCAAAAAATATGAGGTCCCCATATACCCCCCACCCTCCTCACCCCACTCCTCCCCCATAACAACAACCTCCTCCATCATCACGAGACATTCATTGCACTTGGTGAATACATCTCTGAGCACCGCTGCACCTCATGGTCAATGACGGTCGAATTTTTATGAACTATGGGTCATTAAATTATGGGTTTCATGTGTCAGATAACGACGATTGTTTTTTGGCTTTATAAGGGTCAGTCTGCCGGATCATACCAAGATCGCTTCAGGCATTTTTAGGTGAATTCGCCTTATTTTTTTTTATTCTTTATTTTCTTTTAAATGTTACATTCAAAAAAATATGAGATCCCCATATACCCCCACCCCCCTCACCCCACCCCTCCCACATCAACAACCTCTTTCATCATTGTGGCACATTCATTGCACCTGGGGAATACATTCTGGAGCACTGCTGCACCACATGGACAGTGGTCCACATTGTAGTCCACTCTCTCCCCCAGTCCACCCAGTGGGCCATGACAGGACACACAACGTCCAACATCCGTCCCTGCATCACCACCCAGGACAACACCAAATCCTGAAAATGCCCCCACACCATATCTCTTCCTCCATCCCCCTACCGTCAGCAGCCACCGTGGCCACCCTCTCCACATCACTACCACAATTTCTTCCCTTACTAACCAAAATAGTTCCCCAATAGAATAGGAGTAAGTCCACTCTAATCCATACTCTATTCCTCCATCCTGTGGACCCTGGGATGGTTATGTCCAGCCCCCCTCTACATCAAGAAGGGGCTTAGATTCCACATGGCTGATGGATGTAATTCTCCTTCCTGCAGTTGTAGACACTCTTGGCTCCCTGGTGTGGTGGTTGACCTTCTTCACCTCCCTGTTAGCTGGCCAGCGTAAGTCCAAGAAATGAGAGGGTGGGAGCTGCAAGTCTGCTGAGCCCCAGGGCCTGGAATTAACTCTATTTTATACTACGACTCCATGGGGAGGGGTGTCACAGGATATTTCTTCTTTTACACAGCTCACTAGTGGACCCACCTTGAGTCCCCAAAGACAAAGCCACTGCAGAGCTCAAGAAGTTGAGCTTCCGAGTCGCTAAATGGGTCTGGAGTTTCTAGAAAAATCAGGACACCCTGGAGACCCTATCTCATGCCCAAGAAGCAGAAGCATGGAGGCACCCCAGGGCTTGTTTTGAGGGAACTCCCCAAGCCTGTAATCCTTCCCTCAGTGCCCGAGTCCAGCAAAACATCCACCATCGTCCCCCAACCCTCTCCCCTGGCCTTAGCCTCCCCGTGATGATTGTGGGCAGAAGCTCTGCTCCCCACTTGGAGGAGACACAGTGAGACCACGGAGATAAGCTCTGCCCCATCTCTCAACACAAGACCCGCAGTTAAGCTCTCTGGCTAACCAACAAACCCCAACGCCCAGAGCGTCTTGAGACAAAGAGACCCCCCACGTTATTTTTCCTGCATTATCCCTCCCCGCTTGCTCTCCCTTTGGTTCATGACCAAATACAATTGATCCTCGTTATCTGCAGCCGTTTCGTTCTATAAAGTCGCCGTGAGCCTCTTGGGAAACACGGTGGGGAGGTTCCTACAGCGCGGGTGGCAGCATTCCCATCAGATCCTCAATGCGTGTGCCCGTTTTACGTGCACTTCTGCTTCAAGACACCTCATGTAAGACAGATTGTGGATTCATTAGCAATGAACTGCACCAACAGCGCTTAACGTGCGCCTGAAGGAAGCTGCTCTCTAACGCACGTGTTTTCTCCGTAAGGCACAGCGGAGTCTTCTTGAACTCAGGAACTCCTGTGGCATTTCAGCACCATGCTTGGGGGGCATTTTTTTTTAACATGGATGAATCTTTTTGTTTTGTCTTTATTTATTTTTTTAATATTACATTAAAAAAATATGAGGTCCCCATATACCCCCCACCCCCCTGACCCCACTCTTCCCCCCATAACAACAACCTTCTCCATCATCGTGAGACATTCATTACATTTCGTGAATATATCTCTGAGCACCACCGCACCTCATGGTCAATGGTCCACACCATAGCCCACACTCTACCACGTTCCACCCAGTGGGCCATGGGAGGACATACAATGTCCGGTAACTGTCCCTGCAGCACCACCCAGGACAACTCCAAGTCCCGAAAATGCCTCCACATCTCATCACTTTCTCCCCCAACTGCCACCATGGCCAGTTTCTCCACACCAATGCCACATTTTCTTCGATTACTAATTACAATAGTTCATGAATAGATTATCAGTAAGTCCACTCTAATCCATACTCTATTCCTCCATCCTGTGGACCTTGGAATGGTTATGTCTACTCCACATCTGTAACAAGAGGGGGCTTAGATTCCACATGGATGCTGGATGCACTCATCCTGCTTTCAGTTGTTAGGAACTCTTGGCTCCATGGTGTGGTGGTTGACGTTCTTCAACTCCATGTTAGCTGAGTGGGGTAAGTTTGGGGGGCATTTTAAACAGCAAAACAGCCCACAGAAAGCACGAACGTGACATAGACATGGCACTGAATGGACTCACTTATTTATGGTATAGGAAGGCAGGGCGTCACCTCATTCAACGTTGGCTGGGAATGGACCCCGTGGACAACTCAACATTTTCATCTTCCCGCACACATCCACAAATGAACATGAAAACATCACAAGTATTGATTTTTAGTGGGGGATTAAAAACAAATGTTAGCAAGCATGCAAATGCACAGGTACGGAACTCACGAATAACGAGGATTGAAACATTTCTTCCAACGAAAGCATCCCAAGGTGCAGAAAGGCTGGTCCCATGAATTTTTTTCCCACTGAAGAGCTCCCTGCCCTTGGAGCCTGGCAAAGGATCGATTCAGAACCTACATCAAGATGCCTGGAAAGCAGCACAGTGTGATGACCATCCACTGGGCGTGACCTCTTGGGTCACACGTCCCCACTGCAGCCAATTCCTAAAGAGCTGAATGAGCTTGCATTTGGGTTTAGTTAATACATAGGGTGAGTGATAAGAAAGGACTCCTTCTTTAGGATACTGAACTGCAGAAGAAAACAAAACAAAAGAAATTAGAGGCAAACTGACACATTGTGTTAGGGTTCTCTAGGGAAACAGAACAGACAGGAGATATTGGCAAATACTAGGAGATTTTATAAAACTGTCTCACACAACCATCAGGATGCACAAGTCTAAATTCCGCAGGGCACACTGCAAACCAGGGGCTCCGATGAGGGGTCTTGATGAGTTCCCAGGAGATGCTGTGTCTCTGAAGTGGAGATGGGATTCTCTCTCTGACTGCTGAAATCACTTCTCCTTTTAAGGTCTTCAGCTGATTAGATGAGACATCACTCATTGCTGAAAATCTCCTCAGTTGATTGTAGATGTGACCAGTCATCTATGCAATCAACTCACTGATGATTAAAGTTCATGAAATGTCCTTGTATTACAATTAGCCCAGAGCTTGCTTGGTCGAACAACTGGGCACCATGACCTGACCCAATTCACACATCAACCTAACCATAGCAGGCACTGATGGTCATTTATCATTTTCTATAAGCTAAATACAGGGTTACTTGAATATATGTACCCTGTTCAATGAGTTCATTGACTTTTGATGACTAATGAAACAAACATGCAAATTGTAAAAAAGGGAAATTACATCAAGGGGACTTTACAATTCTCTTCATCTTTAATTACATTTTAATTTGTCTCTGATTGTTTTGGTACTAAGGAAGCATAGAAATAGTGATGTTTATCACAGACTTTAAAAATTATCAACAGGTTAGGGTGCCCCTAAACTCTTAATACAGACACCATGTGGGAACTGCACAGCTTTCAGAGAATCCAGGTTGGCTGGAGGGATCCCGATATGCTAAAAGTGAAGATCCAAGGTGGGAGACGATGCATGATGACAAGATCCTCAACAACTCATCTTCGACAGTTTTAATTTTAATTTTCTCAATTCTTCTGAGTAAACAGAGCACATCCTGAAACATCACCTTTTGGGAAGAGAGAAGAACCTCAATTATCCTGGCTTCATTTTCCCTACTGCCCTCTCTCCTTAATTCCTAGATAAACCAGCAAAAATGCTCACCTAGATAAACCAGCAAAAAGGCTCATCTCCAGTCTTTGCTTTTGGGTTTTCACAGGCAAGGAGGAAAGAAAACAGAAGTGCTAGAATGTCTCTTAAATATCCTAAGTACAGTTTTTCTGTGTGCCTTCAAATGAGTTTAGTGTGCTTGGGCGAAGAAGAATTGTACAAGCTCAATCAAAATAAAGGACGTCTTTCTTAGGACACTCTGGAAATTCCAGTGCCAGCATCCACCTAGATTTAAGGTCTATAACAAGACAGAGTCAGAAGAGCAGAGCATACTGGGTGAGTGGACTGTGTAGCAGTTTGACATGGTCATGGATTCAAAAATAGATATTGGATTATGTTTGTAATCTGGTCTGTACCTGGGTATGATTGAGTTGTAATTAGGACTTTGATTGGACCACATCATTAGGGCATTGAGTTCCTGCCCCTTGGTGGGTGGGGACTCACAGATAAAAGGCATGGCAGAGGACAGAGTGGAGGGTGTTTGATGTTGGAGTTTGATGCTGAAGCCTTAGGCTGGAGCCCTGGGGAGATAGACAGAGCCATTTGCCTGATCGTCCACAGCTGATCTTGTGGAGAGAGGCAAAGACTAGAGAGCCTCATTGTCTACCGCTGACCTTGTGGGGAAAACAGAGGACGTGAGCCCAGAGGAACCCAGGAAGCCTGACCCCTCGCAGACGTCGGCAGCCATCTTGCTCCAACACGTGAAAATAGACTTTGGTGAGGGAAGTCACTTATGCTTTATGGCCTGGTTTCTGTAAGCTCCTACCCCAAATAAATACCCTTTATAAAAACCAACCCATTTCTGGTATTTTGCATAGGCACCCCTTTAGCTAGCTAATACAGACGGCCTTAGTTTCTTATTGCTGCTATAACAAATGACCACAAATTTAGCGGCTTAAAACACCACAAATGTATTATCTTATACTACTGGAGGTCAACAGTCCAAAATCAGCTCCACTGACTAGCACCGAAGCATCCACCGGGCTCATTCTTTCCTTGGCTTTTCCAGCTTCTAGGAGCCAGAGCCAAAAAATGCAACCTCTTTCAGTTGGGCCACCAAAAATTAGCATCTTCCAGACATCCTATTTACAGTGGGTTCAGACCCACAGGGACGTGGGTGAAGAGCACATATAAATGGGGGACAGAAGCCAACCCATCCCAGATGGCCTTGGCCCAGATGGCTCATCTGTACATGGTCTCTCATCGTTCAACCGTGCTTAGCAGGATTCTGACACCCTCACCTCCCGTAGTCATATCCTCTCCTTTAGGGTTTTAGCTAAAGAATGGTGGGTTCCATCTTGCTCCCTATTGCTCTCCACTTGCTCAGTCTAAGGGAAACCTCTTGGCATGTCATGAGCTGCCCAATGGAGAGGCTCAACTAGCAAGAGACTTAGGGCCATTTCTCACCAATAACCAACAAGGATATGGTGTCCTCAGCCAACAGTCCGTGAGGAACTGAGTTCTGCCAACAATAGTGAGTGGGCTTGGATGTGGCGCCTGCCTGAAATAAGGCACAGACTCCCACCCACTGCGAGAAAATGAATGTTAATGTTTTAATCCTCTAAATTGGGAATAATTTTTCATGCAGCATAGATAACTAGTGCAGTGGCTTAGCCAGCATACCTCATGTGAGTCATAAAGTAAACTAAGGCAGTTCTTTTAAAAAGAATAAAGCTCCAAAGGCTTTGACCCATCATTTTGTTAGATTTGACCATGTCCTTGGCCGCCATGTTGAAGGAAAGAGAAAGATGGCCCCACTAATTTTTTTTTTAATTTGAGCAACCACTGTCCTCTATGACGGACACAATATCTGCATCATCCTTTTTGATGCAACAACTCTGGAATGGGAGCATGATTGCCCCCTCTTTACTGATGAGGACATTGATATTCAAATTGGAGCCACAACTTGTCCAAGGTCCCCATCTAATAAACAATGGAGGAAATCAAAACCCAGATCCAGGGGAGCAGAGGTAGCTCAAACAGTTAAGTGCCTGCTTCCCATGTGTGAGGTCCTAGTTTCAATCCCTGGTACCTCCTAAAAACAAGCAAAACAGAAAAACCAACTCCCATTGAGGAATGGATGTAGCTCAGTGGTTGAGCACCTGCTTCCCATGTAGGAGGTGCTGGGTTCCATCTCCAATACCTCCTTAAAAAGAAACGGGTCTTTATCAAGAGGGGGCTTAGATTCCACATGGATGCTGGATGTAATCCTCCTGCTTTCAGTTGTAGGCACTCTTGGCTCCCTGGTGTGGTGGTTGACCTTCTTCACCTCCATGTTAGCTGAGTGGGGTAAGTTGAATAAACCAGAGGGTAGGAGCTGAAGTCTGTTGAGGCTCAGGGCCTGGCTATCACATGGTCAGTCCAGAGATTCAGGTCCCCAGCACCAACTACAGTTCTGGTAAAAGTAACAGGAGAGGTGTGTGAACAAAGATCACATGTGAATCCAATTCCATCACACAGAAACACAAACTCCAAAGTAGGGCCAACTGACATGGCACCGAAGTCCATCTGCCATGACCGTAGAATCTGTGGGTCTCTGTAGCCCTCAGAAGAACCAATAACTGCGGTGGTATTTACTTTATTTATCTCTGGGACTCTGCTATTGTGATTAGTAATCAAAGAAAATGTGTAATTGGTGTGGAGAAAGTGACCATGATGGCTGCTGGGGGTAGGGAGTGGGAGGAAGAGATGTGATGTGGGGGCATTTTCAGGACTTGGAGTTGTCCTGTGTGGTGCTGCAGGGACAGATGCTGGACATTGTATGTCCTGCCATGGCCCACTGGGTGGACTGTGGGAGAGTGTGGGCTATGGTGTGGACCATTGACCATGAGGTGCAGCTCAGAGATGTAGTCACCAAGTGCAATGAATGTCTCATGATGACGGAGGAGGTTGTTGTTATGGGGGGAGGAGTGGGATGAGGGGGTGGGGGGTATATGGGGACCTCATTTTTTAATGTAATATTAAAAAAATAAATAAAGACAAAAAAAAAAGAAGCAGGTCTTGGGAAACAGGCGTGGCTCAACTGAGTGTCCGTCTACCATAGAGAGTGTCCAGGGTTCGATCCCCAGGACCTCCTGACTCGTGTGGTAAGCTGGCCCACACACAGTGCTGCAGTGCACAAGGAGTGCCGTGCCACACAGGGACATCCTGCATAGAGGAGCCCCATGTGCAAGGAGTGCGCCCCGCAAGGAGGCCACCCCACATGAAAAAAGCGCAGCCCACCTAGGAATGGCGCAGCACCCATGGAGAGCTGATGCAGCAAGATGACGCAACAAAAAAGAGATGCAGTTTCCCAGTGCCGCTTGATAATACAAGCAGACGCAGAAGAACACACAACGAATGGACACTGAGAGCAGACAACAAGGGGAGAGAAATAAATAAAATAAATCTTTATAAAAAGAAAAAAAGAAGCAGGTCTACCTCAAACTCTCTTACTACTTTCTGAAGCCAGATTTATAAGGAAAGATCACACTTTTGTAAACGTTTATATTCTGGAACGTTTGCTTAAAAACAGCCTTATGTCCCGGTCATGGCTATGGCGAATAAATCTCACATAACCAACAGCCAACAAAGAGTTAACCCTTAAGATCATGAAGGAATTTAAAGCCTTTGAAATACATAAGTTGAGAATCCCAGATACACACAAATTGAATAAATATAATAACATAGGTGCATCTGGCCCCAAAATAATCACAAACTTTTAAATAAGCCAGCCCTTAGGCACTGGTATTTCAAGTTTTCAATTTATTCATAAACTCACTTCATATCCAGAAGCGCAGCACCTAGTACAACCTATTATAAGTAGATATGAAAATGTGTTATTTCGCCAGCCAGAAGCACACAGATCTTGCTGAAAAGAGCAGAAACATAAAACATCTTTTGGGTTTCACGAAAACACATTCATTTTTCCAAACGTTTTGGTTTTGGCCGATGTTTTTTAAAGTGTGTTTTCCTTAAATTCTAAGTGCGTGTATATTTCAAGGCCAGGGCACTCCATATGTCAGAAGTATTTTATTCTACTCACCGTGGGCAGATTAGATTTTCTAGGCATACGTAATTTTTGGCTTGTTAATAAAGTGATGCTTGCTGTTTTCCAACAGAATGACACATTTGGTTGAGCACAAAACTTCCCAGAAGCAACGCAACAATTCCGTAAGGAAAGCATAATGAACAACGATGTTGTTTACTTACAACTCTGCAGCATACTAAACCCCAGCAAAACAAAACAGAAAGTGCTTCCCCTCTGGAGCACAGTTTTGAGGGCAGAAACATGACTGGAGAACATCGAATCCACACATGAGCTTTGCATGTCGGCCGCAAGGTACCATCTACATCTCGTCATTGCCACGTGCAAGAATGAGGATTCACTGGGGTTCTCTTACACAGCAGACGCTCTTCTCGACTTAAGGAATGGGCAGAGTTACCGAGAGGATAACTTGCAAGGGATGCGTTTCTATCACCCATGTGGGATCTAAGCCCCCTCTCGATATAGAGGTGGAATGGCCATCACCATCCCAGGGTCCACAGGATGGAGGAATAGAGTATGGATTAAGTGGACTTACTGGTATTCTACTATAGAACTGTCGCGACTAGTAATGGAAGAAACTGTAGCATTGATGTGGAGAAAGTGGCCACGGTAGCTGCTGAGGGCAGGGAGAGGGAAGAAGAGATGGGATGTGGGGGCACGTTCAGGACTTGGAGTTGTCCTGGGTGGTGCTGCAGGGACAGATGCTGGACATCGTGTGTCCTGCCATGGCCCACTGGGTGGACTGGGGGAGAGTGTCAACTACAATGTAAACCATTATCCATGTGGTGCAGCAGTGCTCCAAGATGTATTCACCAAATGCAATGAATGTACCACATGATGAAAGAGGTTGTTGATGTGGGAGGAGTGGGGAGTGTGGAGAGTGGGGTATATGGGAACCTCTTATATTTTTAATGTAACATTTTGTGTAATCTATGTATCTTTAAAAAATACAGTAAAAAATGATGGGGATGGTGGGGTGGGGAATGGGGTATATGGGAACCTCATGTTTTTCAATGTAACTTTTGTGTGATCTATTAACTTATTAAAAAGGTAATTAAAAAGTAAAATAATCTTGAGTGGACTTACTGGTGTTCTGCTGGAGAACTATTGTGATTAGTAAGGGAACAAATTATACTATGGATATGGAGAAAGTGACCACAGTAGCTGCTGAGGGCAGGGAGAGGGAAGAAGAGATGTGATATGGGGGCATTTTCAAGACTTGGAGATGTCCTGGGTGGTGCTGCAGGGACAGATGCTGGACCACTGGGTGGGCTGGGGGAGAGTGTAGAGTGCAATGTAGACCACTGTCTATGCAGTGCAGCAGTGCTCCAAAATGTATTCACCAGGTGCGGTGAATGTGCCACGATGATGAAAGAGGTTGTTGATGTGGGAGGAGTGGGGGGTGGGATATATGGGGACCTCATATTTTTTAATGTAACATTTAAAAAAAATAAAGAAGAAAAACAAATGAAATTTTAAGCACCAAAAAAAATATAATATAATACAATAAAATAAATTGGAATTGGGTGCGTTTCGCCAAGCACCTTTCAGGATTTGTTTCCAAGCAGGGACTTGGAGGGTGGAGGGTAAAGAGCGCACTGGCAGAAATCCCCAGAACTGAATCCCTTTTGGGGAGGTGTCCTGGCTTGCCCAATCCCACAGAACAGAGGGGTAAGCAGCATTCCATGGACGTCTGTTGTCTTTGCACATGAGACGGGGTGGCTGAGACGAGCGTGAAGTCGGCCTCTTGAGGCTGCGGACGTGATCCCACAGGGGACGGGGCTAGGGGAGAAGATCTCCAGACAAGTAGGTCATTGGGGAGGGGTGACGCAGCACAGGGCGTTCATGTCAGACAGCGATAACAGAGCTCCAGGAGGCTTCCCCAGGAACACACAATTCATGACGGAGGACCAATGCTCCTTTTCTTAGAAGAGCTAAGGTGCTTTGTTATCTATGATTGTTTCTAGTGTCAAATTACCTAATCCCCTCCCCCCCCCCCCCCCCTTTCTATTGTCCATTTCCTGGCAATCTGATTCATTGTTTCTGAGGCTGGGCAAGGAGGCAGGCAGATAGGAAAGCACAAATAAGTAAACATTACAAAATAATTGTTACTAATAGCAAGCTTTGGCAGAAGAACAGATTGAGTTTCCTGATTAGAAAATCTGGGAACTGGTTGTATCCTTGTCACTCCCACTTCAACCATTGGCCATGAGGTGCAGCGGTGCTCAGAGATGTACTCACCAAATGCCATGAATGTCTCATGATGATGGAGGAGGTTGTCGTTATGGGGGGAGGAGTGGGGTGAGAGGGGTGGGGGGTATATGGGGCCCTCATATCTTTCCAATGTAACATTAAAAAAATAAAGACAAAAAAAATAATCAGGAAATACTGCAGAAATAATACTCTGCAGAATAAAAATTCTGCCTAAATGTTAACTTGCATTCTTTCTACAGGGGTAGGGAGGAAAAATTTGTGGAATATTTATCAGAACGTAGACTACTTAGCAAACACATTTTATAAATCTCAACAACTAAGACAGCAAAAGATGTGTGTAACCTGAATTTCCTTCCAGGTTATATCTATTGGAAGTTTCACCTCTTTAAAAGAATTCCCTAACATTGCTTCCTTGTGAGAGGAAATTTCTGAGCATGTTTTTAAGTAAAAGAGCACAAAGTGTAACCCAGGAAAGAGAGTGTTGCTGTGAGGGGAGTGGGGGGCTGGGGGCGGTGGGGTTGAATGGGACCTCATATTTTTTTAACGTAATATTTTTTAAAAATGAATAAAAAAATTAAAAAAAAAAAAGTGTAACCCAGGGAAAAAGCAGGGCTCCAGTGTCATCTGGCAAAGTTTGGTTTGCAAGAAAAGGATTGGGTTAGATGAGCTGTAGGGGAAGGTGTATTTCATTTAATTTCATGATTTGTACAAAATTCTAGCCACCCCTTGGAAGGGTCCCTGGCATGCAGGCAGTTCCAAGCATCCCGTGCATGTTACATTAGAAATCAATTAACCCATATCTGCGCAGAAACTGCCATCACCCGGGTTTATGTGCATGGCCTGATGCATTTACAGCTTGAATAAGTAGACCTCTGGGATCCCGTAATGCGTAAACAGCATAAAAAACGATGCTTCCTTCTCTCCGCCTGGACTCGCTGCCTTAATTTAACAAATGTGGCTCTGATAACAGGGAATCTTCTCTTTGTTTCTTGCATCCCAGTGGAATGTCATCAACGTCGTCCCACCTGCAGCAGTCAGTTTGGACCAGTCCTTTTACCTGGGAAAACAAACAAAACGTGGACGAAGTGGCTTTTTAGCCATTTGAAACACATCAAAGAGCTCACAAAGAGCGAGGCATCAGCTGCCCAAACTCTGTGAGAACCTCCACCCGGGGTACATCTATGAGGACTCATCGGATGAGTCTGAGGGAACCCGTCAGGTAAGTCTGTGAGAATTCACCAGGTGAGTCTTCTGGAATCCATCAGGTGAACCTGTAAGAACCTCCCGCTGAGCCTGGGAAAACCCCCAGGTGAGTCTGGGGGGGTCTCACCAGGTGAGTCTATGGAATCTACCAGGGGAGTATGTGGGAACCCCTCAGGTGAGTCTGTAAGAATCCCTCAGGTAAGTCTGCAGGAACCCCACAGGTGAGTCTATAAGAAACCCCCTGAAGTGAGACTGTGGGAGCCCCTCAGGTGAGTCTGTAAGATTCCCTCAGGTGAGTCTGTGGGAACCCCTCAGGTGAGTCTGTAAGATTCCCTCAGGTGAGTCTGCGGGAACCCCTCAGGTGAGTCTGTAAGATTCCCTCAGGTGAGCCTGTGGGAACCCCGCAGGTGAGTCTGTAAGATTCCCTCAGGTGAGTCTGTGGGAACCCCTCAGGTGAGTCTGTAAGATTCCCTCAGGTGAGTCTGTGGGAACCCCTCAGGTGAGTCTGTAAGATTCCCGCAGGTGAGTCTGTGGGAACCCCGCAGGTGAGTCTGTAAGATTCCCTCAGGTGAGTCTGTGGGAGCCCCTCAGGTGAGTCTGTAAGATTCCCTCAGGTGAGCCTGTGGGAGCCCCTCAGGTGAGTCTGTAAGATTCCCTCAGGTGAGCCTGTGGGAACCCCACAGGTGAGTCTGTAAGATTCCCGCAGGTGAGTCTGTGGGAACCCCGCAGGTGAGTCTGTAAGATTCCCTCAGGTGAGTCTGTGGGAGCCCCTCAGGTGAGTCTGTAAGATTCCCTCAGGTGAGCCTGTGGGAGCCCCTCAGGTGAGTCTGTAAGATTCCCTCAGGTGAGCCTGTGGGAGCCCCTCAGGTGAGTCTGTAAGATTCCCTCAGGTGAGTCTGTGGGAACCCCTCAGGTGAGTCTGTAAGATTCCCTCAGGTGAGTCTGTGGGAACCCCTCAGGTGAGTCTGTAAGATTCCCGCAGGTGAGTCTGTGGGAACCCCACAGGTGAGTCTGTAAGATTCCCTCAGGTGAGTCTGTGGGAGCCCCTCAGGTGAGTCTGTAAGATTCCCTCAGGTGAGCCTGTGGGAGCCCCTCAGGTGAGTCTGTATGATTCCCTCAGGTGAGTCTGTGGGAACCACTCAGGTGAGTCTGTAAGATTCCCTCAGGTGAGTCTGTGGGAACCCCTCAGGTGAGTCTGTAAGATTCCCTCAGGTGAGCCTGTGGGAACCCCGCAGGTGAGTCTGTAAGATTCCCTCAGGTGAGCCTGTGGGAACCCCTCAGGTGAGTCTGTAAGATTCCCTCAGGTGAGCCTGTGGGAACCCCTCAGGTGAGTCTGTAAGATTCCCTCAGGTGAGTCTGTGGGAACCCCTCAGGTGAGTCTGAGAATCACCTGGGTGAATGTATGGGAACCCCCAGGTGCATGTGAGAACCCCCAGGTGAGTCTGTGTGAAATTCCCAAGTGAGTATGTGTGAAACCTGCAGGTGAGTCTGAGAACCTCCAGGTGAGTCTGTGGGAACCCCCCAGGTAAGTCTGAGAACCACCTAGATGAAAGTATGGGAATCCCCAGGTGATTGTGAGAACTCCTGAGGTGAGTCTGTGGGAACCCTCCAGGTGACTCAGGACTCAGAGCCCTTTCTCCCCGATGACACCTGTCCACTCAGAAGGAACAAAACAGAAGCTGAACTGCAATTATGGTAACCTTTCATGACTGAAGACAAATAAATGACCACAGCGACCCATAAAAAATGGAAAATATGAGCAGACTTATAAACAGACTCAAGTGACGTTGCTCATGGGTTATCCCAAACTGTTAGGAAAGCACGATGGCTGGCACTCCGGGGAAACACCTGAAGGAAAGCAGAAAGGATCAGCTCAGAGCCCTTAGCCAAGCGCTGAGCTCAGCAGAGCATTCCCCCAAGTAGGAAAAAGTCCGAAAGGGGCACTTTCTTTCTCTGGGGCTGAAGAAAATGAGGAGGAGACCATGAAGAACGGTTTACACAGGGACGCCGCCTGCCGGGCGTGCTTCTTGTCCACCACCTTCATCTCCTCTCGTTCTCACCTACCTAGAAGTTAGGTCTTGCCTTCCCATTTAGAAGGAGGGTAAATACACGAGGACGTGACCAGCTATTTCCCCTTGGGAAGGCACCTGGTATGTGGCAGCAAAATGCCAGGCAACTGCAGGGCGTCTGCCGTGCCCCCGTAACCACCCTGCCTAGTTCCAAGTGGTGAGGAGATGATGGTTCTGAAAAAGGAAGTTTTGTCCAGCTGTGGATCACTGCAGTTATTTAGGGGTCCATGCAGCCTCTTAAAGAGGTCCAGCAACCCAGTCTTGGGCCTGAGTGACAGGGTTCTATGGCTCAGAGAGACCCTTGAATTGGAGATTGGCTCATGCCTGGGATGGTCTGGAGAACTTCCTGGAGTAGGCGCTATTCTCCTGGCATCGTTGAAAGGTGTGAGTAAGCTATACACAAGGAAATTCCAAACCCTGTTTCTCAGACTCCTTTATCCTACATGCAATCATTTCTTCAAAGCAACACATGGTGGAAAAAATCCAAACGATATAGAAGGGACTGTGAAAAGGGTGGCATCCTACAGTTTTTCCATTTTTCTGCTCTTCAGTGTCCTGTCTCTTCTTGATAACTGTATATTCTTATTTTCTGGCTCTTATGGATTGAATTGTACCATCCAAAAAGGATCTATTGAAATCCTCAACCATAATACTTCACAATGTGGACTTATTTGGAAGTGGGGTCGTTGCAGATGGAATTGGAATGGACTCTAAATCCAATATGCCTGGGGTTCTTGTAAAAAGGGGGAAATACGGACACGTGGAGAACAGGCAGGAGAGAAGATGGCTATGTGAGGTCAGAAGCAAAACTTGGGGTGATGCAGCCACAAGCTAAGGACATCAAAGATTGCCAACAACACCAAATGCTAGAAGATTCAAGTAGGACCAACTGCTACAGGTGTCCGAGGACCACGCCCTGCCCACACCTTGTCCTTCAAAGGCTGGCCTCCAGAACTGTGAGAGAAAGCATTTCTGTGCTTTTGAGCCCACAGTTTTGTGGGGTTTCATTACAGCAGACCAGGAAAGAAAGACACTGACTTCTCAATTTTTTCCTCTTAGTGATAAACGCACACGGAGGTTGTTCAAGCTCTCGCTCACCTGCTCCTCATACCAAAAGGGCCACTTGACTAATTTTTGTCTCTCTGTTGGGGAAGAAATCTACCCTCTCTGTGCCTCCACTTTCTCATGCAAAATTAGGAAAACAACAGGAGCCGCCTCACGAGGGTGGAATAAAGGTTGAATAAGTTACTTAAAAAGCAAGGAATTACTGTTTGGGTCACCATGAGAGCTCAAAACCAATAGTGACCATTTTGTTCCTCATTTCATCCGTTATAGGCAGCATGTCTCACTTGATAACATTAGCCATCTTACCACCTGCATTCTCCTCTCCCCCTTCCCACTGCCCTCCTTCTGTCAACATACTTGACGTTCACACGGCATTTGCTTTCTGATCTGTAAGGGAATTTAAGCCTTCCAAGTTTTAGCCCTTCGCTGGTTCTAACACCTGCAAATCAATAAACGCGGCGTGACATTGCAAACGCGATTCACAACACAGCACGTGCGTATGATCGGTTGAATTTCCTTTACTGTGTTGTTTTGATTTTCCGGAGTCTTGGATCAGCAGTAAAATCTTGTTAAGGAGTAAAGAATCCATCATAGGATTTAGACCCTGCTCAGAGATGACAGGGGCTTATGGGACAGAGAAAACTCCAAAGGGGAGGGTGGCATTTGCCAGTTATACCAAGATGCAGTCAAAGTGGGGGGGACCTGGGGCCATGGGGGGGGGGGGGAAGCTGTGGGCTTGGTTTTGCTGTCACCACCAGGGCTTGGTGTGTAGGATCTGGTAGGTTCTTAGTGGGGTCAATAGTCAGGAAAAAGGGCTGGACCTGGAAGGAGGAGAACAAGGACAAGCTGGAGTCTGTGGCTCACCTCTGCAACTGACTTTCCTCTGCTGCCTGAGTGCACCTCCCAAATTTCACCCCAACCCTAACTTGGAAATGTATCGTCAGGGACAGTCTGGGAAAATAGTCCCAGCTCAACCAACTGGACACAGCACAAACCACCGCGAGCTTCTCATTGCCTTTCTCTTGTCCTTAGATGAACAACTTGCCTTTTTGAAATGCTTAAGTTCTTAAGATAACTCACGAAGAGAATCTAATGTAGGGAAAGACTGTACTCTTTTATTCTAAGACCGCTCCATCTTGGATGCGATCTAACTCTCAATCCAACCTGGACTCTTTGTTCCTTGAGGCTAAAATTCATCCTAAAGTAAGTAAGCAACCTCTTAAGAAAGTGGCAGTTGGAAGGTAAAATCTCTGAGTCACTGCAAACCAGAAGTCGCCTGCTTTCTGCCCTCAAACATGGTAATTTGTTCAGGTATGGATTTCTAGGTTCAAGTGAATTTTCTCTGAGAACTTTAAAGGCAGGGTTGGATTACCTTCTATTATTTGGCCTTATTGATACATTACAGTGCTAGCCTAACCCTTAATCTTCTCTCCAGATGAGATCTGGCATTGATGCTTTAGGTATATCTTTCTCACAGGTGAGTTGGGCAGTCTCAGCAGAAAGATGTTGATTTAACTGAAGCAAATAGGTTTTTGGGCAGGGTTTGACTCAAGCCTCATTGGATTCTTTTTTTTTTTTTTCTCTTTTAATTTTTTTATTTTTTTAAGATGCTCAAATCACATGGTTTATTAATGAAGTAGTAGCAGACATGTCAATCGTGACATTTCCATCTAAATCCTTTTTTTAAAAAACAGTGACTTTCTTCTTCCTTAGTGTCAGTTAACATATCAAAATCCATTTGTTGGACTGAGTAGAATGAGAAGGTATATTTGAAATTATACCTTTCTCAACAACGGAATTACCACTTTGAATCAACCTCTAATCAGTATGTTGCTAACACACTGGTACTTCCTATTATTTGGACTTCTATAATATATATATATATTTTTTCACTGAATTCAATTTACTTTTATTTCTTGAAAGAGTATACCTTTATTTTTTTGCATAAATTTTATTTATTTATTCTTCTTTATTTTCTTTTATTTTTATTTTTTTCTTTATTTTCTTTTAAATGTTACATCAAAAAATATGAGGTCCCATATCTCCCCCAACCCCCCTGTCCCACTCCTCCCACATCAACAACCTCTTCCATCATCGTGGTCCGGTAAAAGTAACACAAGAGGCCTGTGTAGA
The DNA here is from genome assembly GCF_030445035.2 of Dasypus novemcinctus. Lineage (NCBI taxonomy): Eukaryota > Metazoa > Chordata > Mammalia > Cingulata > Dasypodidae > Dasypus > Dasypus novemcinctus. The sequence continues at coordinate 685,594 of NC_080704.1, read as the reverse complement.
AAGGCCATCTCTGAGTCCAACTCCATCACACTCGGGAACACAAACTTCATGGGATTCTTTTCTCTTGACCAGAGTCCCTGTGGTTTTGGTGTAGCCTTCTGAAGTGGGCATCTTGGGTGTGAAGCACAGCTGTTTAGGGGGTCCTTCCCTAATGGTTGCCCCTAACACTGATAATGATGGTGAGCCCCACTCTCAGCAGGACATCCCAGCCACCAGGCTAAGGCATCCTGAACTGCAGGTGCAAGACGACAATGAAAGATGGCCAGAGGATGGGTGTTTTCATTTGCTAAAGGCTGCCAAGGCAATGTACAAGAACGGGGTTGGCTTTTACAATAGGGATTTAACTTAAACACTTACCATTCTGAGGTTAAGAAGGTGTCCATATCGAGGCATCAGGTAGAGCTTTTTCCCCCAAGGACCAGCTGCTGGTGGCCCTGAATTCCTCTCTCACATGGCATCTGGTGAGGTGCATGGAAGCATCTGCTTCTCTCTCCCCTCTCCTCCATGTCTCATTGCTTTCAACTTCTGGCTTCAGTGGCTTCCTCTCAGCTTCTGTGTTTTGTTGATTTCATCTTCTGGCTCCCAGGGACTTCTCCCTCAGATTCTGTGAGTTTTTCTCTGTTTCTATGACCTTTTTTTAATCTGTGTATTCATCTTGTTTATAAAGGACACCAAGTAAGAGGATTAAGACCTGCCCTGGGTTATGCTTTACTTAAGTGATCTAATCAAAAAAAGGTCTACAATAGGCTCACACCCACAGGAACAGACCAATTTAAGAACAAAATTTTCTGGGGCCCAGAAAAGACTCAAACTACCACAACAGACCTTGCCAGAGCAACCGTACATCCACATGGTACCTTTGGGCACATATACTCTCAACGTGCCACATACAGAGTTGCTGTAGCAATGACAAGCCTCAGTCCTTTCAAAATCAACAAAAGCCTCAATTATCATCAAAGCACTCCTGCATGTCCTGAAAACTAAGGCATTTTTATTGATCTTAACGTCTCTGAAATCAAAATATCTCTTAAAAAAGGTAGCACACATGGTCTCAGTGTGCCGGAGCTGCTATAACAAAACAGCTCACACGGGTGGGCTCCAACAACAGGAATTTATTGCCTCAGTTTTGGAGGCCAGAAGTCCAAAATCCAGATGTTGGCAGGGCCACACTCCCCCTGACATCTGCAGCTTTTGGGGGGTGGCTTGCTGGCATCTATACGTCAAGAGTCTCCATCACACGGCTGTCCATCTCCTCAGTCCCCTGGTACATCTCCGATATGATAGAAATACATTCCAATTTATTTTCATCATATTGGGATCATATTGGGATAAGAACAACCCAGATTCAGCAGACCTTATCTTTTTCATTTTTAAAATTTATTCATGTTCAGTTGTTGTAAAATATACATAACATAAATCATTTTACATGGGCCATTCTTGACCATTTAGTACCTTGACAATACTGTCTAACTTTCATAGTTTATCTCCAGATTATTTTCAGCATCCTTAATCAAAACTCATACTTATTTAACAAAAATTCCCCATTCCCCTCTCTCCCCACCCTTGATAACCATGAATTTGCTTATTCTAGGTATTTCATTTAAGAAAAACCTAACAATATTTGCCGTTTTGTGTTTGGCTTGTTTCTCTCAACATGATGCCTTTGAGTTTCATCCACATTGTAGCATGTACCAGCATGTCATTCCTTTTTATTATTATTATCAGAGAAGCTGTGAATGTACCGAACAATCATGCGTGACCCACAAGATTCCCATATAAATGATTGGTGTAGATCATTTGTTACAATTCATAATAGCACTTTTTATAATTGTTCTGTTGTACTAACTTTCTACCAGTGCATAATATTCCATTAGATGATGTAGGGACCACATTTTGCGTATCCATTCATCTGTTGATGGACCATCGGCGTTCCTTCCACTGTTTGGCAATTATGAAAAAAACTACGGTGAACATTGCTCTACAAATTATCTGCCAGAGTCCCTGATCTCAATTCTTTTGGGTTATACTTAGGAGTGGATTTTGAGTCATATGGTAATTTGGTGCTTAACTTTCTGAGGAGCCATCAAACTGTTTTCCACAGTGACTGTACCATTTTACATTCCCACCAGTAATGGGCAAGAGTTTCACTTCTTTGCATTGTCAGCAATTTTTTAAAATTTTTCCTCTATTTTTTAAAAATATTACATTTAAAAAATAGGAGGTCCCCATATACCCCCCACCCCCTCACCCCACTCCTCCCACATCAACAACCTCTTTCATCATCGTGGGACATTCATTGTATTTGGTGAATACATTTTGGAGCACTGCTGCACCACGTGAATAAGAGCCACCCTAGTAGGTGTGAAACTGGCCTTATCTTATTAGGATCCCCCAAGATTCATTTACAGAAGGGCTCATACCTTCAGAATTGGGGTGACAACTTGAACTTGTCTTTAGGAGGGACATGATTCAATCCCCAACAGCATGCAATACATAGTGTAATTTTTTTCAAAATACAAGTGTCCTTTTAAAAAATATACCACTAGTTTATCTTACAGCCCATGCCATATATGAATTGAGAAAATGTGTCATGTTCTAAGAAATGAAAAGTGACTGTTTTAAAACATTGTTCACCTAAAGCATTTTCTGCTTCACATTCACCCACCTGGAAAAAATACTCTTATAGACTAAATGCTGTTTAAACAAAGCATCACCCTGTCACCAATTCCTCCTGACTTCTTGTAACATCCTACAGGTACTGTGTTGAAAGTAAATTAAAAATTTATTTCGTTTTTAAAGTTCCCCCCAAAAAAACTCCTGGCATACTTTGGGTTTCATCGCACCCAGTATCAAAGCGAGAGGTGAAGTGGAAAGTGAGATGAGAAATCCCTGTACTTGAGAAACTTCAGAAAGCATCCGGGGTCTATTCAGAAGGGGCACACCGGGTTAAACTTTGCTTTTTCTGTGAATTTACTTGCATTATTCAAAGCAAAGAGGTGCCATAAACAGCTGTTGCACAGAAAAAGGCAGAGCACAAAACACAGCCCATCCATGGAGAAAAATGGATGGAATATCGGTGAACAAGTTTGATAAAATGACATTAATTTAACTGCTTATTCTATAGCGAGCAGTCGGAGGAGAACTGTAGGACTTATTAAAAGTGGGCTTTTTACGGATCTTTTTTAAAGCATAATCATGAAGTAACTGCTCTGTTGGTTTTTTAACTATTTGTTTTAAATATTTCTCTCCGCTTCTCCCCCATTGTCTGCTCTCTGTGTCCACTCACTGCGTGTTCTTCTGCATCCACTTGCACCCTCGGTGGCAGTGGGAAATTGCATCTTTTTTGGTATATCACCTGCTGCATCAGCTCTCTCTATGTGCAGCGCCACTCCTGGGTGGGCTGCACTTTTTTCCACGGGGCGGCTCTCCTCACGATGTGCACTCTTTGCGCGTGGGGCTCCTCTATGCAGGGGACACCCTTGCATGGCATGGCACTCCTTGCATGCATCAGCACTGCACGTGGGCCAGCTCCACACGGGTCAAGGAGGCCCTGGGTTTGAACCCTGGAGTCTCCATATGTAGGTGGACACTCTATCAGTTGAGCCACGTCCTCTTCCCTGCTCTGCTGTTTTGAGCTAATAGGTAAGCAAATAGTTCAATCAAAGCAACTTTCTTATTAGGCTAGAAGAGTTCCAGTGCATCGATTTTGCCAAGGCTCTTATCTGCCAGATCTGGTAAAAAAAAAAAAAAAAAACTCCTTCAGTCCCCAATGTGACTTCAAACCTCTAGAATCCAGATTTGTGAAAGAATTCATTTCAGTTGTTATAAGCCGCTGGGTTTATGGAAAATTGTACGGCAGCCACCAAGAGCTGCTCTCACCTCCAGACGGCTTGAGGGCGAGATGACGCCTCCTTCCTGAGAATCTTGATGCTGATTAACCTCCAATCAGCATTCTCAGTCTGCAGGCTGGCGAGCTGTGGAGTCCACTAATGTGGAGAGATTTCTGTCCCTCTGCAAACACACCACCCCTTCCTAGCACTGCTTGTGCCGGACGGTGTGGCGAATTCCCCAAAAACGTTCTTCTCCTCATCATCAGAGTCACCACACCTGCAGGAGGGAACTCAGGCTTTGGAGGGAGCTGCTGCCACAAGGCAGATGGACTATGTCTTCAGCACAGGTCCCTTCAAGACCCTGCCTCTTCCTCACACCCCCTCCAACACCCAAGCCTGCAAGAAATGTCATTTCCAAGGGGAATTTCATTTAAAACCAAGCCCTCCCCAACCTGGAACCCATGCAGTGGCTAACCATGGAATCCCTTCAGGTTGTTTTGCCTCATTCACTTGCATACCCTGCACGACTGCCTCCCAGCCAGCGCTCAGGGCTCATTGGGGCAGGCTAGCTCTTCTGGGAACACAATAACCAGCCAAGCCTATACGTGGCTGTAAAATCATGGGGCCAGTACAGCCCATGGATTCCCAAGATTAATCCAGCTCTTTGCCGAATCATATTTTACACGGAGGCGAGACCGTTCCTCCAAGAAGGCCTGGGCAGCTAAGCTCCGTGTACACCTGGTCAGGCCCGCAGCTGCCACACCTAGGCCAGAGCCTCCCACTGGGGAGCCCATTGTGCGGGGGCCACGTGTGGGTCCTCCCCTGGCCAGGCTGCTGCTCCAGGGGTCACTCACACTGTAGCAGGAAGAGTGGAAGAGTGAGAGAAAGAGGGAAAGGGAGAGAGGAGTGGAGAGAGGGAGGGAGGGGGAAGGAGGAAGGAGGGAAGGAGAGGAGGAAGAGAGGAATAAAGGAAGGAAGGAGGGAGGGAGGATTGAAGGAAGGAAGGAAGGAAGGACAGAAGGAAAGAAGGAAAGAAGGAAGGAAGGTGAAGAGGGAAGGAAGGGAGGAAGGAAGGAAGGAAGGAAAGAGGGAGGGAGGGAGGAAGGAAGGAAAGAGGGAGGGAAGGAGAAACAAAGGAAGGAAATGAGGAAGGGAGAGAGGAAGGAGGGAGTTAGGTAGGGAGGATGGAAGGAAAGAGGGGGGAGGGAGGAAGGAAGGAAAAGAGGGAGGAAGGAAGGAGGGAGGGAGGGAAGGAAAGAAGGAAGGAGGGAGGAAAGGAAAGAAGGAAGGAGGGAGGGAGGAAGGAAAGAAAAGAGGGAGGGAGGAAGGAAAGAAAAGAGGGAGGGAGGAAGGAAGGAAGAAAGAAGGAAAGAGGGAGGGAGGGAGGAAGGAAGGAAGGAGAAAAGGAGGGAGGGAAGAAGGAAGGAAAGAGGGAAGGAAAGAAGGAGGGGGTTATGTAAGGAAGAAGAAAGGAAAGGAGGGAGGGAGGAAGGAAGGAAGAAAAGAGGGAGGGAATGAAGGAAAGAAGGAGGGAAGGTGAATAGAGAAGGGGAGGGAGGGAAGGAAGGAAAGAAGGAAGGAAGGAGGGAAGGAGGGAGGGAAGAAGGAGGGAGGGAGGGAGGAGGGAAGAAAGGAAGGGAGGGAGGGAGGGTCTCGTGTCCAGCGGGCGGGGCTGCTGGACCAGGGGCTGCTGGAGGCCCCACTAATCCCATGCTCAAAGGCCAAGACGGATTTTGTCAAGGCCTTATGGAAATTAGTCCTTGGGCCGGGGCCTGTAAATCTTAACCTCGGAATGATTTACCCCAACTCTACCACCATAACGCTCAGTAAATTGGGGCCCTCCGTACCCCTTGCCTCGCCTTGGGCTGGAGATAATCAAAGCACACTCCTAGCACGGCGCTCTCTCCTTCCCTCTTCCCGCCCTCTGTTTCCACTTTCCTGGTGTCCGTCACCGCCGCCGTGGCCGCCCCCTCGGCACGCGGGGCAGCAGCCTGCTGACCACATTGACCCAGCATGTGGGCCGGGTCAATTACCGAGCCGGAGAGTCTAATTCAGACAATCTTTCCTTGTGGTCTCGGAAAAATTCATTATTTATGAGTGCAAACAAAACTCTATCATTGTTGTTGAATTTGAAACACATGTTCCTTAGCCTCTCCAGCCATTTGCTGAATAGCATTAGCCAGAGGGGAGAATTCCGCTGCAAATTAAGGCTGATTTCCAGAGTCTTAGATCTGGCTGGATTTACATCTTACAAAATAAAAGGAAGGTGGGTGTCTGATGAAAAAAGGGAAACGGGAATCAAAAATTAAACATCGGTTCGGACGTGGGCTTCTCAGCATCTGTCACAGCGCCGGAGAAAACAGCGGGAGGTGGGATGGAAGCGTATTCTTTTTTTTTTTTTTAATGCTTCCTCACGTCCTCTCTGAGACATTCCTTGCTAATAATTAAGCACCCGGCACCCACACACAGGAAGAAAAGAGAATATCAGCACTTAGGTCTCCGAGACACACAAGAAAAGGGATTTTTCCTTGATTTCTAAGGCCCCAGCGCTGACCACACCAGGGTTGCCCAAAAACTGGAAAGAGAGTTCCACCTGCCCTGCAGCTGCTAGAACCAACCTCCTGCTCAGGGGCTCACTTCCAACTTCAGGTCTACCTCGGGATGAAATTGAGCCACTCCTCACTTCTGAGCACACCTGTATTTTTTATCTCCTCCGTGCATTCATTTCCTACGGCTGTTGTGAAAACATACCATACACCGGGCGGCTAAAAGCAACAGAAATTCATTTGCTTGTAGATTTGAAGACCCAAAATCTGACTTCAAGGTGTGGCCTCAGGAGGCTCCTTGGTCCCTCTTTGGGCTCCTCCAGGGATTCCTTGGCTCGAGCCAACATCACTCTCATCTCCACCTCCATCACCACCTACCCTTCTCCTTTCCTTCTAAGGAAGTAGTCACCTAGGATCACAGCCCACCCCACTCCAGCAGGACCTCTGGTTTTGCTAATCCATCTTCAAAGACCCCATTTCCAAACAAAGCCACCTTGAGGGCGCAGGGCTTAGGACTCAATGGTGTCTCTTTGGAGGACACAGTTGAACCCATAAGAAACATAAAGATCACAAACAATGTTACATTAAAAAACATAAGAGGTTCCCACATTCCCCAACCCTCACCCCACTCCTCCCACATCAACAACCCCTTTCATCATTGTGGCACATTCATTGCCTTTGGTGAATACATTTTGGAGCACTGCTGCACCGCATCATTGTGGCACATTCATTGCATTTGGTGAATACATTTTGGAGCACTGCTGCACCACATGGATTATAGTTTACATTGTAGTTTACACTCTCCCCCAGTCTACCCAGTAGATTATGGCAGGATATATAATGTCCAACATCTGTCCCTGCAATATCATTTAGGACAACTCCCAGTCCTGAAAATGCCCCCACATGTCATCTCTTCTTCCCTCTCCCCTCCCTCAGCAGCTCCTGTGATCTATGTATCTTTTTATAAAAAGACAATTAAAAAATAAAGAAGTATAATGTAAAGTATAATCCACAGTAAACGTCAATGTTCCAATTTTTTTTTATCAATTGTAACAAATGTTCCACACTGATGAAGGGTGTGTGGGAAGGGTAGGGAGTGGGGTATGTGGGAATCCCCTGCATTTTTTATGTAACATATATGCAATCTAAGTATCTTTTTAAAATAAAATAAAATAAATTTTTACAAAGAAGCATGAATAGAGGACACAGGGATATCTTGTCTGGGCCTGTGCTCGCCCGTTAAGAGTTTGAGGCTAGAAATTATCCCCACTTCACAGTCGGAGGATTCTGGACAGGTCCGACATTAAACGAGCGCTGAGACCAGAATGCAAATGCCAGCCTGCGTTTCCTGTCTCTTTAGCAGAGTCCTTGCTCACACAGGCTGCTGCCCTAGCTGTAGTTTTACCTTATTAACATCTCCTCAGCAGGCAGACTTTATTGGATGAAGACAAATGGGACACTGTATCGTACCAGCGGAGCAGCAAGTGATAAAAAAATAGAAGCATTATACAAAATAGGAAATAAAATTAGCAATGATTTTTCGATGAAATGAGTAGGATCCTTTAAGGCAACTGAGATTTACAGAAGGATTTAAATATCCATCCTTGTCCCAAAAACCCTCACAGTTCGGCTGAAATTAATTCCGGCCCTGATTCTACGAGATGCAGGGACGACGGGCATTGCCTAACTTCATCAAACCCAAGATTTATCTTCCCCCAGAGCGTGGCCACCATGTGCTCGTGACCGTCTTGGAGAATGAGGGACTTGGAGTTTTCCCAAGCAATGTGGTGCAATCCATTGATGAGATTTGTTGGTTTTTAAATTGAGGCAAAATGCGCATCACATAAAATTAACCATTTTTAAGTCTCCAGCTCAGGGGCATTTAGTATGTTCACAATGTTGCACAATCACCACCATTACCTAGTTCTGAGATATTTCCATCACTCCAAATGGAACCGGTACCCATTAAACCATCACTTCCTATGCCTCTTACAGCTATAAACCCCAAAGAATTGAAAGTAGGGACTCAACCAGATTCTTAAACGCCAACCTTCACAGCAGCATTAATTACAATGGCCAAAAGGTGGAAGGAGCTCAGGTGTTCATCATGGATAAACAGATAGACAAAATGCGGTCTATGCACACAATGGAATAGTTTGGGTTCAACCAGATTCCTACACACCAACGTTCGTAGCAGCATTATTCACAATCGCCAAAAGGCAGAATTAGCTCAAGCGTCCATCATTGGATGAACCGATAAACAAAATGCGGGCTATGCACACAGTGGAATAGTTTGGGCCATGAAAAGAAACAAAGTCCTGATACATCCTACAGCATAGAGGAAAATGGATGGACCTTTTCGGCATGGTTTTCTTGGGTCTTAGGCTGTAGACCCAAATCATCCGCCATCACACAGTCCTTGAATGAGAAGCAGGAACAGCTTCCTTTTGTAGAAGTGGACAGAAACAAGGGCAGTTTGAAGGGGAAAGGAAGCTTCTTTTCAGAAAGATAAACTGTGTTTTCTACATGTGGAGAAATGCGAAATTATCAACATTTGCATGAGTTTAAAATGCTAAACCAAACACCTAGTCAAATAATATATAGTCATTAAATGTGGACTGAAAAACACAATATGGAAAGCACGTGAAATAACATCATGGGAAAAAGACTGATTTGTCATGAAAAAGCCAGCACAGACTATTGATAAGATGCCAAGAGGTGAGGAAGGTGGCACCGTTGCTGGGGAAAGGGTAAGAGACTCTGTGTTTAATTTCCTGAAAGGCGGCCTAAATACACAAGGAAAACATGCTTGCTGGTGTAGAAAATGGATAACCCGCTGCTTTAGCAAGAGAGATCATTAGGCGTTCTCCTCTAGCCCTAAGATCAAGGAAAAACGAGATTGGAAAAGGAAGAGATAGGAGAAGAAATGAGCCTGGAAAAGGGGAACATGGGAAAAGAATTTCTCTTTCCCTCCAGCTTCAATTCCCAGCTGAGCAGATCAGTAATTATCTCCAATCTAAGAAGATGTTTCCCAGTGGAAGAAATCTCTCAGCTCGATTAAATCTGTAAAACAGCATGAGGATCTAAAGTTTTCAGAATCAACAAAACACCTGTCAAATCACCAACACATCATTAAGGAGAGACCCATATTTAAAATGCTCTTGAAATGAGAAATGACCTATTTCTAGCATCCCTCATTATTGAGAAGCCTGACACCTCCAGGTACAAAATCATGCAGAACTTGACACACTTCCAGAGTTATTCGCAAGCTTTCTTCCCAAACTCCTATGTTCATTTTGCACAGATGCCTTGATAGTGTGGACCAGTAGGTGGCAAAGTTAAAGAAATAGTCTTCTCTCATTATTCGCAGCAATTATGTTCTATGAAGTTGGCATAAACATTGAATTAGCAAATCCTCAGCCATTATACCTGAGCAATGACACAACGAGATTCCTGAGAGCCTATCATCAACACTCTCTTCAACTGATCAACGTATAACCTTGTTTTTTGTGTGCTTCTGTTTAAAGACATTTTATTTTGTATCTATTGTTAACCCATTAGCGCTAAACTCTTGGCCAAGAGCACGACAACTCATGCGTGAATGAAGATGACCTAACACATGCACTTTCTCTGTAAGGCAAAGCCTTCTTCTTGCACTTGGGAACACTAGACAACACTTCAGCACTACACTGGGGGGCCATTCTAAACAGCAAAACCACCTACCAAAAACGAACAAACATGCAAACGTGGGAAATACAGCTTCAAATAAACTATAAAAATTTCACTTGTTTACAGTATGAGAGCTGCAGCAAGAAGGCAGAGTGTTGCCTTGTCCAACCTCAGCTCACATGGGCACATCGGAAGACTACAATTTTTCATCATTGCAAGCCGGTATAGAAATGACCCATGAAAGAGTGCAAACATTGATTTCATAGACTGACTCGCAATGACAGAATCCTTGGTGAGGATCGAGCATCTCTCCAGGCCAATCCCTTCACTGTTAAATAACGTACAACCCCCACCCACCATCAAAAATAGGAGTGAGCAAAGCAGAGACGTCACTTTCAGAAAATGGCACTCAGCGCAGGACTGAGCTGGCTGTGATAAAGAGATGAGCTTGGACGTCAGCATGCTCAGATGAACAGAGAGAGGTAACATTGACACCCAATCTCAAGCACCCATTGCCTGTGTGACTCTGCTGGAGCCACCCAACCTCTCTGAGCACCCACTTCTTGCTTCCTGCAGGAGCCATGATCTTGGCTACCTCACAAGGTCCCCGTTTTCAAAGAATAGTCATGGCAACCAATACTCAGAATTCAGCAGCATGCCAGGAGTCATCCTACGCCTTTGACATGGACAAATTCATTTCCCCTTTCTAAGGACTCTAATTTACACATAAGGAAACTGAGGCACGGAGAGATGAGACACCTTGCCAAAACCATTCCTGAAGTGAGCAGCAGGGCTGGGATTTGAACACAGGTGTTCTGGCTCCAGAGTTCACCATTCTACGTGCCCTGTTAAATAGCCACAGGCAGTCATCAGCCCTGAGCATGAATAACAGATGAGAAAACTGAGTCTCCAAGGATGGGGCTGAGGGTCAAGATGGCCTTGTGGTCTGAGCCCTCAGAACTGGTGTAGGTGGAAGTCAAAATCCTGTTCCCTGATTTCCTCTTTACTCCAAGGATTGCAGTGGACGGTGAGAAGAAGAGAGCAAGGAGGTGCAGGAAGCGCCTTGGATGCAGGGCACAGACTCAAACTTTTTTTTTTCTTTCTTTTAAATTCATTTTTAAAAAATATTACATTCAAAAAATATGAGGTCCCCATTCACCCCCACAGCCCCCACCCCACCACTCCCCCCACAGTCACACTCTCCCCCATCATTATGACACATCCATTGCATTTGGTGAGTACATCTCTGAACATCGCTGCACCTCATGGTCAATGGTCCACACCATAGCCCATACTCTCCCACGTTCCATCCAGTGGGCCACGGGAGGACATACAATGTCCGGTAATTGTCCCTGCAGCACCACCCAGGACAACTCCAAGTCCCGAAAATGCCTCCACATCTCATCTCTTCCTCCCACTCCCTACCCCCAGCAGCCACCGTGGCCACTTTTCCCACACCAATGCCACATTTTCTCTGTGGACCTTGGATTGGTTGTGTCCACTCCACATCTATATCAAGAGGGGGCTTAGATTCCACATGGATGCTGGACAAACTTTCATACAACACTTCTTCCTCTTCTGCTTAGAAGGAGATGATGAAGTAGGTGGAGGAAGATGGTGTGTCTGCACTTTCAAGGCAAGGGACCCAAAATTAAAGTACTCAGGGTAAAAACAGGGCTTCTTCTATAGCCTCCTTCTCATCATATCCAATATTTTAAGGGCCCACCCATTCAACAAGGGATGGACATCACACTGGTCTGCAGTGCCCTACACCCTTTGGAGTTCAGTCCCCCACATCTTGAAACTCCTTGCCCTGGAGAAAGATGCAACATCAACTCCATTCTACAGAGAGGGCATGTGGTGATACACCATGAACCCTATCTCCAGGGAGGCTAAGATGGGAATTGATATTCTGGACCCTGCTCAAGCACTTGGCACCCACAGTTCATCAAAACACTTCTCAGTTACTCGCCTTTCATACAACACCTCTGATCAAACAGATTGAGGACGCTGCGAGCACAAGAGCTGTTGAGAAAGGAGCGCTCCGTAAATTACCTTTTCTGCCAGCTTTTACAGTTACAAATGGAAACGTCAAATATTTCTAATCACTTCATTTAGATGAGCATAGTTGGTATTTACAGGGGTGGCGGCGGACTGGATGTTTTTCCATTAGCTCTCATGCCATACAATGTTTGGGCTCATTCTTGAAGGAAGTTATAAACCAAGTTTTGCCTCATTCCCCAACATTTCACATATTCTGATTATGAAACATTTGTGGTTTTACATGATTTATTGTAAATAATCCCTCCTATAATATTCACAGCTCAATAATTCACAGCCCCGAGGCAAGCAAGCTCCTTAAAAATGACATTATACCGAAGATCGCTCCTCTGAATTTACCATGGGCGCCTCATGTTCAGAATGTATAACACATGTAAAGTGGTTCTGGCAACATTTGTCAAGCCTCTTCCCATTTCTTTCCTTCCTGTTGCTTTGTGGGTTCTGAAAAAAGTCGTGTATCACCCACGCGTCTAACATCCTGACTAGGAAATCAAACACGCCATGGCGTTCCGTCAGAGAGGGAGACCAAGTAGGGTGAAAGTCCAGAAAGAAATGGGGGAAGCATGGGGACCATGGAGATGGGATGCTGCATTCTTCCAGGTATCCTAGAAAAATAATAGGATGTGTCTGTGTGAATTCAGGGTCTGGGAAGGGTCATGGCGGGGGGGACAGCAGAGGGAGCTGATTATTCTGTAAACTCACTTCTCTAATAAAGAAATAGTAAGTACTTTCATAGAAAAAAAGCAACATCATCCAAAGGACATGCTTAGAATGGGTACACACCCACAGAAATGGGGATGAGATTAAGAACACGTTTTCTCTGGGGCACTTAATTCAACCAACCACGATGTGAGAAAATGAAATAAGCACAGGAGAGGTCGCCGCAGTTAATACACCCTGTCGGCGTGGGCTGATAGGACGGCGACCCTTGAGCTTCACTGTTTTCCCTCCCGAAAAACAGAAAGAGCCATGCTTACCTCTCAGGATTTTGATGAGGAATGAATGAGAAGGCATGTCTAGAATTCTGCACCCAGAATCCACACCCTATAAACCATTTGCCTTTCTAAAGCCAAAGTCCACCCTCACATCCTGTATAAAGAAGTTTCTACCAGGGGACCCCAGAGATGGATGGACAGAGACTTTTAATCCCAGGTAAAAGCAGAATAGTCTTATCAGATGAGAGAAAGTCGTGGTGGATGGATTCCAGCACCACTCAGTCCTCTATCAGCCACCATTGCACAACCAAGGGACATGGCTTCACCCATTCAGCCATTCATGCTTTCCTTATTTCACTCACTTGTTCACTCAACAAACCGTTAGTGATATCTGATGTACTGAGCCACTACGAAAGAAACTAGGGCCATGATGACGACGACAGTGAAAAATAAGAGTTTACAACGCAAGCGGCTCCACGCACTTGTCTCCTGGAAGCTGTGGTCACGGTGACAAAGCCCCAGAATCACAGGCAGCCACCCCCGTTGAGCTGGGTGTGAGAAGTCGTTTTCCTTACACAACCAAAATGGCGCACAGGATCTACTGCCCAGGACTGTGACTATTCTTATCCAGCGAACAAGGGGCTTTTGCATAGATTCATCTATTTCATTTAAGCTTCTGATGTGCCTGGGGACCCCCACAGATCTTCTGGTCTAGTGCTCGCCCTCTTCCCACTCCTGTCACTGGTGTTTGAAACCTTCTTGTCACACTCCTCATACGTGATCTCCAGCTACCTCCATGCCTGGCCAAGGCATGACGCTGGTGGAGGACACAGAAGAAGCCATTCCTCCACCCGGTAAGCTGAAGGGCACTGAGATGAAGAACTTGGTGTAGAATTCACATGAAGCACAGAAATGTATCTTGTCATCGAGCAGTGTTGGTCTGCTGTAACAAAGAGACCCAGAAACTACCAGATATTTCTTTTTTCTCTCACCGTGGTCCCCAGGGAGCTGGCCGTGGTGGCCAACACAGCCATTAGGGAGCCAACCTTGTTCCACCAGTCCCTCATGCCTTCTCTTGACCTTCATGGCTGGAGCTGGGTCTCCAAGGGTTCCAGGTTGGGAACAAGGAGAAGCTCATGGAGGAACTTCTTGTCTGAAGGCGCAGGTATGGAGGAACGACTGACATTTCCACCCCCATTCTGTGGACAAGACCCCAGCGACATGCCCAAACCCAGTTCAAGGGAGGGCTGGGAAACATAGCTTAACCTTCTGCTCAGGCAGATGGGGACGGTGGGACTTGGTGGACAACCACAGACCTGCCACGGGTCTTTGATTTTTATTGCACTGACTCGGGCCGCAAAATTGCAATAAATACCAAATTCTACTTTATCAGCATCAAAAAGACACTCCAGATGAACTACCTGTCTTCATGTGTCTCAGGGCGAGAAAGCCTGCTGCACCACAGAGGGAATTTACCTCTGCCTTCATCAAATCCTGTCCTTTTAAAGGTAAACTGGCACTGTGCTGTAAGGACCTCAGAAGATTAATGAGTACTTGACCCTCTGGAAATCAGAGGCACGTGCTTTGGGGCTGCCAGCATTCACTCACCATGATTAGCAACAGTCGTTTCCTTGCGAATTAGAGAAGCTGAGAGTCCAGAATAGTCATGCATAAAATACAGGACGTCCATGTACCTCCCTATTATTTTTCTTTTGAGAGCTTTATTCAGTTTAATAGCAATTATATATTATTGGCAACCAGGCACATTGCTAGATCCATTTTTTTAAATTTCTTCTTTATTTTCTTTTAAATGTTACATTAAAAAAAATATGAGGTCCCCATATACCCCCCACTAACCCCACCCCACTCCTCCCACATCAACAACCTCTTCCATCATTGCAGCACATCCACTGCACCTGGTGAATACATTTTGGAGCACCGCTGCACCACATGGACTGTGGTCCACACTGTAGTCCACACTTTCCCCCAGTCCACCCAGTGGGCCATGGAAGGACATATGATGTCCAGCATCTGTCCCTGCAGCACCACACAGGACAACTCCAAATCCTGAAAATGCCCCCACACCATATCTCTTCTTCCCTCTCCCTACCATCAGCAGCCGACCGTGGCCACTTTCTCCACAACACTACTACAATTTCTTCCCTTACTAATCACAATAGTTCCCCAGCAGAACTCCAGGGAGTCCACTCTAATCCATACTCCATTGTTCTGTCCTGTGGACCCTGGGAGGGTGATGTCCAGTCCCCCTCTACATCAAGAGTGGGCTTATTGACACTTTGCTTTGGTGTGGTACGTTGGTTACAATTCATGAAGGCATGTTTTTATAATTGTACTATTAACTGTAGACCGTGGTTCAATTTCAGGTTCACTGTTTATGTTGTGCAGTTCCATGGGTTTTTAAAAATTCCTATTCTCGTAACATACGTACCACCTAAAATTTCCCCTTTCAACCTCATACAGATATATAATTCAGTCCTGTTGATTATATTTTTTATAGAATGATTTTATTTTTAACTTTATTTTTTAAAGATTTATTTATTTATTTTTCCCTCTTCCCCTCCTCCCACCCTACTGTTTGTGCTGTCTGTGTTGTCTTCTCTTCTCATTTTCTCTCCTCTAGGATTTGCCGGGATTCAATCCTGGAGACCTTTGATGTGCAGAGAGGCTCCCTCTCAGTTGTGTAACCTCAGTTCCTGGTCTCTGCTGTGCTTCACCTTGACTCTCCCCTTGTCTCTCGTTTGGTGCGTCATCATCTTGCTGCGTGGCTCACTGGCGCAGGCACTGGCTCACCATACGGACACATGCGCGGGCACTGTCTCGCCACGCAGGCACGCTTTCTCTTCTTCTTTTTTCAGCAGGAGGCCCCAGGGATTGAACCCAGGTCCTCCCATATGGTAGGCAGAAGCTCTATCACTGGAGCCACATCCGATTCCCCTGTTGATTATATTCACGATGTTGAGCAACCACCATCGCTATCTATTACCAAAGCTTTTCCATCATTCCAAATAAGAAAGTTGTAAATTTTAAAATCTAATTCCCTATTTCCACTCTGTCCCTGGTAACCTACATTCTAGATTCTGACCCTATGAAGTTTGCTTATTCTACATTTTTCAAATCAGTGAGATCACACAATATTTGCCCTTTCGCGCCTGTCATTTCACTCAACATGATGCGCTCTAGGGTCATTCACGTTGTCGCATGCACTGGGACCTCATTCTTTTCTATGGCTGAATGATACTCTTCTGTGTAGATACCACATTTTGCTCATCCATTCATTGGTGCATGGACACTTGGATTACTTCCGTCTTGAGCCAATTGTGAGTAACGCCTCTATGAACGTCGATGTGCAAATGTCAGTTCAAGTCCCATGAACAGTCAGTATTTTTCTTGGCATTTTTTAATCAATGCCAACAAGAGCATTATGGCATGAGTATTTACCCATCTCCCCCAAGCTCTGGAGAGCCAGAATGCTGCTTGGGTAGATTTATCAACTCCAGCCGAGGAGCCTTCCAGCCATCCTTCAAATGAAGAGAGATGGAGCCTTCCAGGGCAACTTTTGGTGTGTTGCATTTGGCACCTGGAAACAACAGGAGAAACAATCTTGGAGAAAAAAACTAAGAAAAATCCCGTGAGAGTAAGGAAAGTCCATCTTAACATCTGTGGGCTGAAATCACCTGGGGAAAAGCACGCTCTGATGAGAATGGTGGGCGACCAGGTAGAGGTGCTAAATGCCTTCTTCATTATCAGCAAAACTTGGGGATTCAATTTCAGAGGCTCCATCCAGACTCTGAATCTACCCCTGGCCAAGTCCACTGTGGGGGGGGGCAGTGTTCATTTCTTCCCAGCCCCCCCCCCACTTGGGCTCTCTGTGCATATAGCAGTATGATATGGTTCTTGAATACCAAAAATAGGTACTGGATTATGTTTGTAAACTGATCTATCTGAAGTTTCACTTTTACTTAAATTATGAATAGGGCTTTGATTGGGCCATTTCAGTAGGGTGTTGGGTCCCCGCCCCTTGGTGGGTGGGGACTCACAGACAAAAGACATGGCAAAGGACAGAGCTGGAATTTTGATGCTGGAGCCTGGAAACTGAACACCATGGAGAAGACAGAAGAATAGAGATGGCTCCTTAGACAACGGCAAAACCCAGGGGAGAGAGACAGAGCCATTCGCCTGATAGTCTACAGCTGACCTTGTGGAGAGAGGTAAAGCCTAGAGAGCCTCATAGTCTATAACTGGCCTTGTGGAGGAAACAGAGGAGCTGAACCCAGAGAGAAATGAGCCCCGGGAAGAGAGGAACCCAGGAAACCTGAACCCTGGCAGAAGTCCACAGCCATCTTGCACCAACATGTGGCAATAGACTTTGGTGAGGGAAGCAACTTACGTTTTATGGCCTGCTAAATGTAAGCTCCTACCCCAAATAAATACCCTTTATAGAAACCAACCGATTTCTGGTATTTTGCATCAGCACCCCTTTGGCTGACAAACACAACTCACTTATGAATATGAAGGTCACTTTGGCATTAACGTCCCTCACCCCAAGTTCTCCAGAGGACAAACCCCAAAAGGAAATGATTGATGTTCCAACACTGCCTGGAAGAGTGTGACTTTGTGGACATCAGGACATGTCAGCATCCATCTCCCCCCTTCTCTAGAAAGCACAATTTCCCGAATATGTGAAATTTCGGTCACGTATGTGAACTGCTGGAGATGGAAAGCAGTTTCCAAATTATCACAAAGTCTGATTTTTTAACCCTGGGATAATGCTTTCCAGGAGCTGCAGAACTCTGCCTCCAGGGAGAGGCCCTCGAGATGGTCTGGAGGTCACTGATGGAGAAGATTTATTCAACGCCCCCCTGCCCCATGGAGACCTTCCTCTAACCCCTCCTTCTTCAGTTCCTTGGGGAAGAAATTAACCATTGGCCCATTGCGAGCAAGATTTGGCCACATGATATTCAGGACTCAGCACCACCTTACGAGGCATGGGTTTGAGTCATAGTTTTGCAAATGAGGACATGACATACCGCCTCCGTTGTGCAGTCACTACAGCAAACACCGCACAGTGGGCTGTCGCACGGCCGCCTCTCTCTCCTTGCAGCTGCTCTTCCAGCTTCCGCTGAGTTCCAGGTTCTTCCTGCATAGCTTCTGGTTGCTTCTCTCTTTTTTATTATTTATTTGTATTTATTTTTTAATGTTACATTAAAAAAATATGAGGTCCCCACATACCCCCCACCTCCTCACCCCACTCCTCCCCCAATAACAACCTCCTCCATCATCACGAGACATTCATTGCACTTGGTGAATACATCTCTGAGCACCGCTGCACCTCATGGTCAATGGTCCACACCAGAGCCCACACTCTCCCACAGTCCACCCAGTGGGCCATGGGAGGACATACGAAGTCCAGTAACTGTCCCTACAGCATCACCCGGGACAATTCCAAGTCCCAAAAACGCCCCCACATCTCATCTCTTCCTCCCACTCCCTACCCCCAGCAGCCACCATGGCCACTTTCTCCACACCAAGGCCACATTTTCTTCGATTCTTCTCTTGATGAGGGCTCCAGTCCTTTGAATCAAAACCCGCCCCGATTCAGTTTGCCAAGCCCTAACTAAAAACAGCATCCTCAAAAAGTCCCATTTACCTTTGCATTCATACCAAAGGAATGTGGACTAAGGGGAAGAATGGGCTTTTTCCAGGATATATAAGTCTATCTACCCGCATGCCTAGATCAAAAGATTCTCATGGTGATCAGCCAGACCCCAACCATGATCACTCTTTTTTTAAAAGATTTAATTATTTATTATTTATTTCTCTCCCCTTCCCCCCACCCCACCCTGGTTGTCTGTTCTCTGGGTCTATTTGCTGCGTCTTCTTCTTTGTCCACTTCTGTTGTTGTCAGCGGCATGGGAATCTGTGTTTCTTTTCGTTGCATCATCTTGCTGTCTCAGCTCTCCGTGTGTGCGGCATCATTCTTGGGAAGGCTGCACTTTCTTTTGCGCTGGGTGGCTCTCCTTATGAGGCGCACTCCTTGCGCATGGGGTTCCCCTACACGGGGACACCCCTGTGTGGCAGGGCACTCCCTGCGCACATCAGCACTGCACGTGGGCCAGCTCCACATGGGTCATGGAGGCCCAGGGTTTGAACCACGGACCTCCCATGTGGTAGACGGATGCCCTATCCATTGGGTCAAGTCCACCACCCCATGATCACTCTTAATTCTTGACTCCTCCAGCTGTAGCCCCCCAACCCCCTCACACACCCCAAGACTATCGTGACTGATGCAAACGGGCTCTGGGCGAAACTTTCTGCCCTCAGGAGCCCAGAAGCCAGTCTGTACCCCAAATCCTGCCGTGGCCCTCGATGTCCACCCAGTCCCAATGTCCAGCTTCAGCTTCCTCTCTGCCCTTTTCCATCTCCCCACCCATGATGTCCAACCTGACTCCCAACTGGGACCCACCAGTTGAACGGCTCAGAAGAACAAAATAACTGCGTGTACTTTCCAGGAGGTTTACCCAGGGAAGCTGTAGCAGTTCGATATAATTGATGAATTTTAAAAAGAAATCTTGGATTATGTTTGTAATCTGCTCTGTACCTGGGCATGATTGAGTTTATCATTAGGGCGTTGAGTTCCTGACCTTTGGTGGGTGTGGACTCACAGATAAAAGACATGGCAAAGGACAGAGTTGAGGGTTTACCGATGTTAGGGTTTTGGTGTTGGAGTTTGATGTTGAAGTCTTAAGCTGGAGCCCCAGGGAAAGAGACAGAGCCGTTCGCCTGGAGAGAGGCAAAGCCTGGAGAGCCTCATAGTCTACAGCTGACCTTGTGGAGGAACAGAGGAAAGAGAGGCCAGCCCCATGAAGAGAGGAACCTTGAACCCAGAGAGAAGTAAGCCCTGGAATGTAGGAACCCAGGAAGCCTGAACCCTCGCAGACATTGGCAGCCAAAGTCTCCAAATAGACTTTGGTGAGGGAAACAGCTTTATGAGCTGGTATCTGTAAGCTCCTACCCCAAATACCCTTTATAAAAACCAACCCGTTTCTGGGATTTTGCATCAGCACCCCTTTGGCTGACTCATACAGAAGGCTATCCCTGAAGGAAGAGAGAGGAAAGGAAAGCAAAGACCCTTTTCCTGGTGAAATTCCACCCAGGGAAGCGAATCTCCCCTTCCCGCGATGGAAGAAGATTGGCCTTGCTTTCCCCAGTGAGAAAATGACACAAGAGAGGCTCCGACAGGACGGCGGACAGCGGTTTTACAGAGCGGCAGGAAGTGGCGAACGAGCCTGCCGTGGAAAATGGGCACGATCAGCATTTTCCTGGAAGCCAGAGAAAACAGGCTGGAAGCTCTGGTCTTTCATCTGAGGAGAGGACCTCAAACCCCTCTCCCTCCCCGTACCCCATAATTCCATTCAAGCAAATGGTCTGGTTCCGGGATTTGATGCTTCAGATGAAAAAAACGTTCTCCCGTTCCCCGAATCCAACCATCTATTACGTGGTGATTAAAGGTTCTGGAAAAGAGATGAGAAACATCACGTCCGTGGCTCGTTAACTTGCCATCACCCTGTGCCACGTCCCCTGACCTGGCCACGCAGGCATTTAGGGGGGCCAGAAGCAGATTACCCCCACAGACCCAGCTCTGCGCAGAGTAAGCGCCGTCAGAGGAAGGGGGAGAAGAGATGCGTGGAGCAGGGAAAGGAAGGTCATCTCTGTGTCTTTGTCGGAGGCACACGCGTTTGACCCCAGAGTCCCTTTTTCATAATTGACTGTCTCTTAGTTCATTAAGCGCTAATTGGCGCTGGGGAAGAAAAATAGGTGACGTTTATGCAAAATGATGGATTCGCCCAAGGTGATTATGTTCTCTCACGGTGGCTGGCTGGGTGCCCTGCTCCTTCACCTCCATCGCTTGTAAACAGCTGTCTTCTAACCGTGCGTCTCATGAATAAAGGCACGTATAAAATCACGCAGATAGAGGCTCACACACATCTGCATCCTTTTTTTTTAACAAGGCAGGTTTTTTAAAAAAAATCAATGCAATAGTTTAAATGGCTCACCTCTGACCAAGAGCTGAAAGACCATATCAATGAGGCTTCAGAGAATCAAAATTCCAGCTGTAAAATGTTAGACCTGTAGACGGTGCCGTACATGGAATAAATCCTGATCGAGGGAAGCGGACTTGGCCCAGTGGTTAGGGCATCTGCCTACCACATGGGAAGTCCACGGTTCAAACCCCGGGCCTCCTTGACCCGTGTGGAGCTGGCCCATGCACAGTGCTGATGTGTGCAAGGAGTGCCCTGCCACGCAGGGGTGTCCTCGCATAGGGGAGCCCCACGCGCAAGGAGGGTGCCCTGTAAGGAGAGCCACTCAGCATGAAAGAAGTTCAGTCTGCCCAGGAAGGGTGCCACACACATGAAGAGCTGACACAACAAGATGACGCAACGAAAAGAAACACAGATTCCCGTGACACTGACAACAACAGAAGAGGACAAAGAAGAACATGCAGCAAATAGACACAGAGAACAGACAACTGGGGCGAGGGGGGGGGGAGTAGAAATAAAATAAAATAAATAAATCTAAACAAAATTTCTCCATGAGCATTTGTTAAACAAAAGAGTAGGATTTATTTCTTCCCAGCAATACATAGCTATTAGAACTTATAAAAATCCTCAAAGCTCTATTTCCACCCAAAGTGGTGAGGCAGGAGTGTGTCATTTTCCAATTCAAATATGGTTTGATATGGGTCTTTTATGAGACCCATTCTAGCACACAAATTCTCTGGCATGTTATGCTCATGGTGGAAGATGAAGTGAAAAATAAGCACATTGCAGCTTGAATGTCATTGCCCAAAAATGAGGAGTCCAAGCTCTCACCCCAGACCTGTGAATGGGCGCTCATTTGGAAATAGGGTCTTTGAAGACCACATCAACCTGAATTAGAACAGGCCCTAATTCAAAGTGGCCGGTGGCCTTACAAAAGGAGGGGACTTGGACACAGATGGGTGGACAGGAGGGGACCAGAGCGCTATGTTGAGAAAGAAGCAGAGATGGGTGATGCATCCACAAGCCATGGCACCAGGGCTGGCCGGAAAACAGCAGGAGGTGCAAGAGGCAGGAAGGACCCTCCCAGAAGGTTCAGAAGGAGCACGGCCGAGCACACCTCAATTTTGGACTCGTGGCTCAGAACCACAAGAGAATTCGTGTCCGCTGATTTAACCACTTTGTTGTGGCCCTTTGTTAAAGCAGCCTCAGCAGATTAAGTTCTCCAGCATGCTCTTCACAGACCTCTACAAGGCTCCGTTTCCTTTGCAAACTCCATACTCATCCTCTGTTAAGGGAAGGACCTGCCTTTCTTTAACAGTGTCCACTCGAGCACCGTCGTCCACTCCAATCTCCCTGTTCAGGTCCTTTTCCTTTAGACTCACCCTCACGCTCTTTCCTGGGGAAAATGCAGACGGGGGCAGGGGCGGGCAGGGCCGATCAATTATTCACCATGACAAATGCACGCTCATTGTGATTAACAGATTGAGTGCTACCCTGCAGGGAAATGGCCTTTCGGATCATCTAACTCAGCAGAGCTAAGGGGCTTCCCCGAACTCTTTCTAAGGCACCCTCGGTGCTTTCTGAAAATAATAACAAAATAAGGCAATGATCCAACATGATGCCTTGAGCTTGGGCTACAACAAGTCCTACACAGAGAGCTCCAGTTTTAATAGATCTGAGTTTAGGAAATAAGGCTGATTGAGATAAGAAGGGGGCTTTCTCACAGACCCAACTCCCTCAACGTCAAATCTGAAACTGACCTTCTTTTAAGGGGAAATAATAAGCACCAACTGGATGCTCAGGATGGGCTGAGCTCATACAACTTACATCCAAGGTGGGAGTTCACCACCTTGAGAAATTCAAAATCAACCGAGGCCAAGGATGACGTTCTCTTGGAGACGTGCCTCTCCACTTACATGACCCTTCCTCTGAAGTCCACAAGGCATTGTCCAGGTTGGAGGCTGGGCAGGGGCAGGTGTGAGCTGGACAAATCCATAGCCTTTGGCGCTCCAACTCAGGGAGCGTGGTTTGCAGCTGCCTTTCAACCATCTTGGGCATCTTCTCCTGGGCAGCTCTGTCCGCTTGGACTCGGGCTTTGGCAGGAGACATGATGCCTCAGCCTGAGCTCTAAAAGGCTACAATCCTGGGATGCCAATGACAGTGTTGGAATATCGTATATAATTCTGGAGAAAATAACTGGAAACTGCTGAAAGGAAATTGCAAGTAGCCCCTCAGGCCTCCTAGGTCTATGATGGGAAGTGTCACAATTCAATAGTTTTTGTTTGGTTAGCCTTCTTACATCCATGACCTGGATGGCTCTGGTCCTTAGTTCAACGTCAGTGAGGTGACTCGGTACTTAAGAATGTTCCCATCAACAGATATGGGCCCCCCAGGCCAGTCCTCCCAAAATTCTCTCCTCATTTCACTTCCAGTTCAATGTCAATATTAGAGCCACAGTTCAAAGTTGGGCCTCCCAGGCTAAGATGGAAACCTCATACTGGAATGGAGACATTCTCCAGGCTTTCCCTCCTCTGCAAAACGTGGCGCTTTCCAAAGAATCCTGATGGCACAAGAGAAACCCTGAACGGGTTTCCTATTTCCATCTTTGAGCAGGAGCACTTTCTTGTCCCGTGGAGATGTTTGGGGAGATTAGCAGAGGTCAGAGAACAAATATATTAGGCCTTGGAGAACCATGCGACCATCAGGAGATGACAGAGTGCATTTCACCAAGGCATCAATGTTGCTTCTGAGCTGCTGCTAAGGAATTTCTTGTTTTCAGAAGGAAATCAGAACGTAATTTCAACTCTGAAGACTTTGTTTTGTACAAAAAGTAAAACTTAGGAAATTGGCATTTCAGTTCAGATTCGTTTATGCTCCTTTTTAATCCCTTTCAATGATGGAATGGCACTGGGAGGATCAAGAAAATTGCCGTGATTTCCTTTCTTTGAAGACAAGGTATTTTTTTTTTTTACTTCTATTACCATTGGTTTAGTATGTCCTAAATAGATCATTTAAAAAGATTTACTGAATCCATGTTACTTTTAACTTCAGAAAAGCATCATTTATAAGACAATATTTAAGAAGTAATGAACTATTATAAACCCTTTTGATGAATTACAATACTAGCTACATTTAAAATTAAAGGTCTTTTTAACTATTATAAAAATGCATTGAGACTTTGAACCCATAGGATACATTAAAAAGTAACCAAAATCCTTTTACTTTTCTGCTGCACTGTAACCACACGTTCTGCTCTCTTACATGATTCCAAACTCCATTTGTTATGAGTACAAAGTTCTGAGAGAAACATTAGCCCTTTATGTATTTCTAATATGTATGCCCTGCAACCCTTTTAACAATAAATTAAAACTCTAACAGTTCTTGTAAGAAACACAATATTTGAACCATCCCCTTCTTTATTTGCTCTTCGTGATGTATTCATGGCAGTTTATTTGCATTTTGCTGTTTTATAAAGTAAGCACAAGCATTTGTTCTTTCTTAGATATAACATCTAAAAGAAAACACCTAGCCATCAATTTATTTTCTCATAACAGGCCGTTCCCTCCCATAAAATCAAAGGCTTGTACTTGGTAGCTTTATGTTACTTCAATTTTGAGAAAAAATATATACTTACCAAAACACGTAAATTGGCTGCAATCTGCTCTATTGCTTAATTTCCCCTCCCCAAAACACCCAAATTTGTTTGGGCAATATTGGCACGTATCCACTTAAATCAAACGTCAATTAAATAAAAGCATGTTAGTTCCATACTTAGTGGTATGCAATAAAAAAGAATGTTCAAAGGGAAGTACTGTAATTCCACCGAGTTTAAGTAGTCTGCAGTTTCATTGGATTCCAGCTACAGTTCAACAACAACAAAAAGCAATATTTAGGGCACTAATTCCATCTCATAATAAGCCTGCAGATATATTCCCCCAAAATGGCTGTAGGTATATTGCACCTCATGAACCATTGCAAAATTAAAATTCATAAGCAATATGCCACTGTTTGGTGTGATGCATTTGCTAAAAGAATCATTCTGTTTATCTTGTTTTCCTCAAGCAGTCCTGGGCCGAGACTTTGAATAAAACTCATTTTATTAGGGCACCTCTGTTGGTTGGGAGATAAGACTTGTTCTTGACAAAACACTTCGCCCAATGCCTTAACCACCTCAGCAGGGGAAGCAAATGTCCAGGGGCCGGGGAAGATCTCGATGATCCTAAAGGAATACGTCAGCAGAGGAAGGAAGCTCCAAAGCCACAAAAACCGACCGCCCATGAGCCACACCACTGGAGGTTGTCATGAGAAAGATTCACCCTCAACTGGACTTTGCGTCATTTAATCACCAATCCTCCGAAACACAACCAACCAAAGCTTCTCACCTCCACGAACCAAGACGCCCCAGTGTCCACAAGATAAAGCGACGGATAGTGGAGCAAGGGCAGGATTTCAGACACGACTCTGCGCGCCGAGACAAAGCCCCTGTGTTTAAGAAAGGTCCGCCCTGCCTCCGAATGGAAGCCCTTGGACCGGACTCCATTTTAAAGGAGGGAGACCCATGCTCTTGTTCAAATTACTCCTTTTGAAAGGAATTTACAATTGTTGAAGGAAATAGCGTGTACACACTTTGTAAATCAATTGCCTGCTGCCCGCAGGAGAACGCGTTCCCCACAGCCTCGGTAATTAATCAAATCAGGAATGGAACGGGGCCATTGTAAAAACAATTTACAACCTGTGTCAGAAAAGCCAGCGCTCAGGATCTCTTAGCATCGCGACCCGGGGGCTCCTTGGGGCGGTTGGCTTTGTGCCTTGCACATTATGGGCCACTCTGGACCAGGAGCTGAGGACGCAGGAGAGAGAAAAGTGGGGTGGGTGGAGCATTTTCCCCCAGTTCAGTCCCTTCAGCCTAAAAGAGTTTTTGGAGTCTGTGTCCAGTGTGGCGGTGGGTTTTGCCGTAAACCTTAACGGGAACTTACCTTTGCACAGGTGAGAGCAAGACACAGAGGGGCTTCGTTCTAATTCCCTGGCTAGAAGCTCTTGCCTAAATGCAAGGCCACCAAAAGTCACCATCCTGTCTCCACCACTTCTCTCAAACCCAGCCACCCCTCCCCAGGCCACGGGGGGTCTCACCTCCAGGTGAGTGTCCCCCCCCTCCCTTAAACTTCCTCCCACACCATCTCTACGTGGTGGTCAGATGGCCCAAGGAACTGGGGGGAGGGCCGGGGGAAACATTTGAACATGGGAGATTGTCGGGTGTGTGGTTGAAACTATAATGTTGAGAAAACGCTTTAGAAAATATAATAAGGACGGATTACCTGTTTAAGGTGCTTAAGCTGGGGGGGGAGGCATCTGGCACAGGGGCAGGCTTCCAGAAAGTGTGTGGGTGCTCATTTTGTCACAGTGGGTTATATCTTTGGATGGAGACCCATGCAATGAGAGTGAAGGTGTACCCACATCCTGGGGAGGACTGAGGTTCTCAAACAGAGGGAATTGTGTCTCTCCAGAGAATTGGTGGCTCCCAACAGTTTAGGGCAGTCGAGTGTGTCAAACCTTCGGCATTGATGCAATTATCTGTGAATAAGGTCCTTCAAGTAATGAAGACTGATTATCATGGTGGGCCCCGAGGGGAGGGGGAGAGAGGAATAGAATAGATGGAATCAGGATAACTGGGGGGCAATGGAAGTGCTCCACAAGATCATGCAATGATGGATGGAGGACATGTTCAATTACACCAAAAATATATAAAAGTCTATAGGCTAAAATTAAACCGTACCGTAAAACCTAAGGCAACTAAAGTTTTAGAAATTTGTACAGTCTAAAATGCAAACCATAATGTACACCCAAATGGAATCATGTTTGATAGCTATGTAAAAAGCTGCAGCAAATATAACATGAGCATGTAAAAAGATCATTGTTGGGGAAGGGGGAAAAGGGTTTGACGTTGGATATATGGGAGTCCCCTATATCGTATATGTGAGTTACTGTGATCTAAAACTTTTGTAAAGACAAAATTAAAAATTAGAAAAAAAGAAAAGCAAGGATGTAGAGGCGGAAGAAGAAATGAGTGAGTTTCTAAAATATAAATCTGATCTCTTGCTCAAGCCCTCCTCCCTGGTAGACACCCTCTCTCCATCCACTGCCTCCCCTGCCACCCCGAGTGGGTGTTCTGTCTTTTGCCAAATCCCACATCACGCTGCTCCAACCTCACCCAGCTACCTTCCTGCATCCTTGGGGACGTGGGTCGCTGGGCTCAACGCTTGGTTTGCAGCCAGCGCTCAATAAATATTTGTCAAGTGGATCTAGAGAAATGCATCCACATCTAAAACCAAGAGGAGCCACCCACTTCTGGATCATTTTCATTCCAGACCAGACAAGCCTGCAATCACTGCAGCTCATGGTCAGCCGAAGGCAGGTGAGGTTGCCGGAGTGACCCAGACTCTCCAGGACCACGGCAAGTGTTTCCCTGCCATCGAAGGCACCAGCCAGCTCCCTTCCCAAAGGCCATTTCCTGCAAAGAACACGAAGCTGACTTCCAATTAGATGAAATAATTTTTTCATTTATTTTAAAAGAGACTTACAAAATCTGGAATTGTCCTGGATGATATCGCAGGGACAGATGCAGGACATTCTATATCCTGCCATAACCCACTGAATGGACTGGGGGAGAGTGTAAGCTACAATGTAAACTATAATCTGCACAGTGTAGCTGTTCTCCAAAATGTATTCACCAAATGCAATGAGTGTGCCACAATGATGCAAGAGGTAGTTGATGTGGGAGGAGTGGGGTGGGGTGTGGGGGTATGTGGGAACTGCTTATATACATTTTTTTTACTCCCCCCCTCCCCATGGCTTGTTTGCTGTCTGCTCTGTGTTCATTCACCCCATGTTCCTCTGTGCCTGCTTATCTCCCCTTGTTGCGTCATCTTGCTGTGCCAGCTCTCCGCACGCGGCACGGGCTATCAGCTCTCCACGTGGTGCAGGCCAGCTCACCTTCACAAGGAGGCCGCGGGACTCAATCTCAGGGCCTCCCATATGGTAGACAGGAGCCCGATCGATTGAGCCACAGCTGCTTCCCTCTTATATTTTTTAATATAACATTTTTTGTGATCTATGTATCTTTTTTTAAAAATGGCAATTAAATTTAAAAAAATTTTTTTAAAAAAGAGCCTTACAAAAGTCATCTGCATTCCTCCCAGTTTGCCTTGTTCTGAAATATTTTCAATGCTGAGGCTAGGCTCACAAACTGTCCTGGTTTCCTACACAGCCTGAAGGGAATGACAACTCAAATCAGGCTCATTCCGTGCACTGTGGATTCACACTCATGGCCACATGTAAGAAGCCAAGAAAGGAAAGGGTGCGTATTTCCATCTTTCCAAATCATCATTTCCCCAGGTGCCCCGCTCCTCTTCCTCCTTGGAGCATTGGAATGTGCATCTTCAATCTACCCTGGGCACATTGGAGACGGTAAAAAGTGCCCATGTCCAGTCTGTGCCCGATTTTACTTCACGCACTGTACAAGCAAAGGAGTCACCCAAATCCACATCTTCTGGGTGGAGCCAAAAGTGCAAAGTCTCTTCTTCTAAAGAATTATCATAAGACGAGCTTCGCCAACCATGGCAAGGAAATACCCATGAATGAAGGTCGATTGTTCCTTTTACAAGGCTCCTAACGCAACGTGCAGGTAAAGCAGCTATTCCTCCAAGCACCGCGTCGTGAATGGAGCAGGGCAGCTGTTAGAGGCACAAGATGGTATCGTGAATGGAACAGGGCAGCTGTTATAGGTACATGTTGGCACACACAGAGACACACGGGACACACGCACACACAGCACATGTGCACACACATGCATGCACACACACCTGCTTTAAGAGAAAGCAGGAAATAGGAGCTGGAGGCAAGAACGCGCTTACTGGGCGATAACAGGCAAGTTAGGAAACGGCTTCCACCAGCCTCCACAGATCCACGGTTGTGTTTTCCACACACCTCCGGGCTTGCCTATATCCCGGGTTTCAGAGGAGGGGGCACGGCTGGCAACGTGGACGGGTGCCGGTTTGCATCGCGTCTGAGGCTGGTTCCACAGCCAGACACGTGGCTCGTGGTCTGCAGTGGGAGGCTTGGCCAATGCATTCTCCTCTCCCCCTGGGCAGGGAGCCCTTTCACTCTTTTTTATTTTTTTAAAGATTTATTTATTTCTCTCCCCTTCCCCCGCCCTGGTTGTCTGTTCTCTGTGTCTATTTGCTGCATGTTCTGCTTTTTGTCCGCTTCTGTTGTTTTCAGCGGCACGGGAATCTGTGTTTCTTTTTGTTGCATCATCTTGCTGTGTCATCTCTCCGTGTGTGTGGCACCATCCCTGGGCAGGCTGCACTTTCTTTCACGCTGGGCGGCTCTCCTTATGGGGCGCGCTCCTTGCGCATGGGGGTCTGCTACGCAGGGGACACCCCTACATGGCACGGCACTCCTTGTGCGCATCAGCACTGCGCATGGACCAGCTCCACACGGGTCAAGGAGGCCCGGGGTTTGAACCGCGGACCTCCCATGTGGTAGACAGACGCCCTAACCACTGGGCCAAGTCCGCTTCCCTCCTTTCACTCTTGTCCAGATGCCAGCTGAGCGTGACTTCGAGAATCTCTGACTCTCTCTTCATAAACGTGTCCACACGTCGCCAAATCCTGCAGCAAAACTGTCCTCGTTCCCCTTGGAAGAGTCCCAGAAACGGCAGCAAAGAAAGGTGAGGATTGGAGAACCAGCAGGGGTGGGGCTTGCTGACACCTTTGCCGCCAGTGCCGAAGTCCCAACAGAAGTGCCCCCTCCTGTTAGCCTCCACTCGCCCAACCTCTCCAAACCGCCCTCTGCGCCCGTCACCTCTGTGGGATGACCTTGATACCCGTTTCCATTCACAGACACCCCTAAAAGTTCAGCCCTTCCCTGGACCCTCTCCCCAACCCTGACCCAGCCAGGTCCCTCCCCTGGCCTCCAGGGACCACTTAGGGCCAGCTCAACATTGCCGCCCAAGCGTGGGAGCCATGACTCTCCTAGGCTACATCCATCGCCTTCCTCCCTCCAGCTGGAGGCTGAGAGTGATTCCCGGGGCAGGCTGGACTTTGGAGTGTCCGGCATACGCCCTGGGGCGGGGTCCGTGCCAACGTGGATGGCGATGGGTATCCACAGACATCTACGGTGTGTCCGAATGTGGCCCCGGCACGGGCACGGAAAGTGGCACTCGCATCAGCGTCCGCTTCCCGTTACAAACCCCGGCTCCCGTAACCTCGAGCACCCTCCCGCTGTGCTCTCACAGCTGCCGTGGACCAGCAGTGCACCTGCTGAGCCTCGCCAGGCCTCCTGAGGGTCTCCCGGGGCCAAATCCAAGGGGCCGCTGGTGGCGTTGCATCTTGGAGGCTGCTGGATGAATGCCCCAAGCTCATGGAACCTGCCGGCAGAGTCCAGTCCTTAGGGTGCAGACCACGTTTCCCTGTGGCCATCCCCCCCGGGGCCCATCTCTGCTCACCAGTGCTCCCCTTCATGCTCTCCTGTTATGGGAAACTGGCTTACTTATTAGTTGTTTCTTGTTATTGTCCAAGATGTCTACCTTATCGTAGATGTTTCAAGTTGCTTCTTGTTATTGACCAAGATGTTCTACCTTATTGTAGATGTACAAAATGTTCTTCCTTATTGTAGATGCTGCAAGTTGCTTCTTGTTATCATCCAAGATGTTCTACCTCATTGTAGATGTTGCAAGTTGCTTCTTGTTATTGTCCAAGATGTTCTACCTTATTGTAGATGTTGCAAGTTGTTTCTCCTTATTGTACAAGATGTTCTGAGTTGCCTCCTGTTACTGTAAATTACCTTATTGTAATGTTGCAAAATGCTTCTTATGTTGCAAGTTGTTTCTTGTAGCCCACAGCTGCTCGTTAGCTTTCAGATAAATGCAATGGGGAATCTAGGGGTAGGGCTCTCCGTTTCAAAAGCTGTGAGGTCCCCCCATCTCATCTTTGTTTCCTCTCTTGTGTGTGTCTTTCTTTCTGTCTTTTTATTTCTTCAGTTCCATGTTGCCTTCCCTTTGTGCAGACCTACTGCTGAGCTGAATTTGGCACTCTCTGTGTGCCCCCAGCCTCAGTGGCTATGTGCCTCTCACAGTGACGTCCCTCTCGCACGGCCCCTCTGGTGCTCAGCTCTGAGGTTCAGCGATGGCACCGGGTCCCTGGACAGCCCAGGGCCCCCTCCCCAGTCTAAGGCCAGCATCTTAGTCATGTCTGCACAGCCCTTCATGCCATGGGAGGGGGCAAGGTGGCAGATTTCAGGGACTGCAATGCAGACATCCCTCAGGGCACCACATCATCTCACCACCTTGCCACGACGCCCGACCAGGTCCAGGGGCCATGGCCAAATGGACAACCCCAGGATTTCCAAAACCCGGAGGCCACTGAGTCAGTCAGATTCCACCAGGAAGCAGAAGCCCGGGGCTATGGAGACTATTGAGAGGCCACAGACGCGTAGGTGTAAATATACGTCTGCGTGCACGTATGTTATATAATTATATGTGCATATATGCATGTGTGTAGAACCACTGGGATACGGAAACTATTTAAGACTACATATGTGTGGGTGATATAAATATACAATGAATATGAATATGAATGTGAATATAAATATATATCTACATGTACATATATGTGTTATATAATTACATATATATGTACGTGTGTAGAACCACTGGGATACGGAAACTATTTAAGACTACATATGTGTAGGTGATATAAATATAAAATCAAAATGAATGTAATTGTGAATGAATATAAATATATATCTACATGTACATATATGTGCTGTATGATTACATATGTATGTACATGTGTAGAACCACTGGGATATGGAAACTATATAAAGACTACACATGTGTAGGTGTGTGTGAATGTAAATACACATCTGCATGCACATGCTATATGTGTTATATAATTATATATAATGATACATGTGCATGTGTGGAACCACTGGGAACTGGATACTATATAAAAACTATGTACCTGTAGGTGTGTGTAGACGTAAATATGTATCTGCAAGTATGCAAGTTATATATTATATAATTAAAATATTTACATATGTACATGTGTAGACCACTGAAATATGGAGACTATATAAAGATTACATATGTGTAGGTGTGTGTAGATGTAAATATATATCTGCACATCCATACATTATATGTGTTATATAATTATATGTGTAGCACCATTGGGACATGGAAACTATATAGATATAAAAAGACTACATATGTGTAGGTGTGTTTAAATGTAAATATACACCTGCACATATGTATGTTATATGTGTTATATAATCATATGTACATATAGGTGCATATGTGTAGAGCCACTGGTATATGGAGACTGTAAAGATTACATATGTGCAAGTGATATAACTATAAATATGAATGTGAATATAAATATAAATTTACATGTACATATGTTATATGTGCTATATAATTATATGTACTTACATATATATATGAGTAGAACCACTGGGATATGGAGACTATATAGAGGCTAAATATGTGTAGGTGTGTGTAAATGTAAATATACATCTGTATGTACATATGTTATATGTGTTACAGAGTTATATGTACATACACATGTACATGTGTAGAACCCCTGGGGAGTGGAGACTATATGAAGACTACATGCATGTAGGTATGTGTAGATGTAAATATATATCTGCAAGTACGTATGCTATATGTGTTAATTAATTATATGCACGTATGTGTGTATATGTGTAGAACCACTAGGATATGGAAACTATATAGGGGCTACATATGTGTAGGTGTGTGTAGGTGTAACTATGTATCTTCAAGTACATATGTTATATGAGTTACATAATTAAATATATATATATGTATATGTGTAGACCACTGGGATATGGAGACTATATGAAGATTATATATGTGTAGGTATCCGTAGATGTAAATATACATCTGCATGCACATGTTATATGTGTACATAATTATATGTACATATGTATGTATAAGTGTAGAACCACTGGGAATATGAAGACTAAAGATTATATATGCAAAGGAGTTACAAATGTAAATATAGATCTGCACATAGGTATGTTATATGTGTTTGTACATATGAAGAACCTCTGGGATATGGAGACTATGTAAAGATTACATATGTGTAGGTGTGTGTGAATAAAGTATAAATGTATATCCCCCTGTACATATATGTAGCTATATGGACATATATGCATATGTGCAGAACAGCCTGTTATATGTGTGCAGGTGTGTAAACCTAAACAAATATCTGCATGCACATATGCTGTGTTCTGTAACCATATGCATGTGTATATGTACATGTGTGGACACTTACATATACACACACATACATGTTTTTCTTATCTCCCACGGTTTGGGCAGGTGCAGCAGTTTCTGCAACGCTGTGAGAACTGCTTGCCGGGTGCTGGGGTTGGAGTCCCGCAGGGCACGCAGCCGGCAGGGATGTCGGATGTGACGTTTGGTGAGGGAGGACAATCCAGAAGTCCCGGCACAAGCCCACAAGGTGGACAGAAGCCCGGGTCAGAGCTTGCTGGGGTGGGGGGGGCAGGCAGGGCCTGACCCCAGAACTGAGCACACCCCGGGTCCAGGAGCAGGGAGAGCTGCAGAAAGGTTTGGGGGGACTGGGCCACCCTGGTGGCAGCTGAGCGCATGGCGGGCGAGTCCACAGTCAGCAGCCACGGGTGTGAGCTGCCGGTGAGGGGTGCCCCCCGCCCCCCGCAACGCCACAGGAGCCCCTTGGGTGGCCGGTGGGAAAGCTCCAGGGGCGTCTGCAGTTGCGTTCGGCCTGTACCAGGCGACCAGACAAGCTGGCACATGTGCTGAGTGTGGTTAGCAGAGGAGAGGCGCAACTGTACCCTCCACCGAGAGGTGGGACCAACACGCCAGCACGCTGGGAGTCTTCCGGCGCGGGGGGACCTGCCTGTTACCAGTCTGTTTCAGCGCAGGGCGGGGGCTGCCAGCGAGTGCAGACACGCAGGGCCGCCTACCAGGGCAGGCAGGGAGGGGCAGCATGGCAGGGTTGATGTTCTCCCCAGGTGCAGAAGTGCCGAGGAAGGACTGCGTGACCCCCCGAGCAGGGTACTGGCACCTGCCATGTCTCTTGTCACTGGTCAGGTATAGGAGGTGGGGGTGGGGCTGGAGGTGTGGGAGGAAGTGCAGGTGGAGGTGTGGGTGCAGGTGAGGATGGAGGTGGAGGTGAGGATGGAGGTGAGGATGGAGTTGGAGGTGGAGGTGTGGATGGAGGTGGTGGTGGAGGTGGAGGTGGAGGTGGAGGTGGAGTTGGAGGTGGGGATGAGGATGGAGTTGGAGGTGTGGGTAAAGGTGGAGGTGTGGATGGAGGTGAGGATGGAGTTGAAGGTGACGGTGGAGGTGAGGATGGAGGTGGAGGTGAGGATGGAGCTGGAGGTGACGGTGGAGGTGAGGATGGAGGTGGAGGTGTGGATGGAGGTGGAGGTGGAAGTGGGGATGGAGGTGAGGATGGACGTGAGGGTGAAGTTGGAAGTGAGGGTGAGGATGGAGGTGGAGGTGGAGGTGTGGGTGGAGGTGGAGGTGGGGATGAGGATGGAGTTGGAGGTGTGGGTAAAGGTGGAGGTGAGGATGGAGGTGGAGGTGTGGATGGAGGTGGTGGCGGAGGTGGAGGTGGAAGTAAGGATGGAGGTGAAGATGGAGGTGTGGGTGGAGGTCAGGATGGAGGTGAGGGTGAAGTTGGAAGTGGGGTTGAGGATGGAGGTAGAGTTGGAGGTGTGGATGGGGGTGGAGGTGAAGATGGAGGTGAGGGTGGAGGTGGAGGTGAGGATGGAGTTGGAGGTGACGGTGGAGGTGGAGGTGAGGATGGAGTTGGAGGTGATGGTGGAGTTGGAGGTGAGGATGGAGTTGGAGGTGTGGGTAAAGGTGGAGGTGAGGATGAAGGTGAGGATGGAGGTGGAGGTGAGGATGGAGGTGGAGGTGAGGGCAGAGTGGACACGTGGGTAGAGGTGGAGGTGTGGGTGGAGGTGAGGATGGAGGTGGGGGTGAAGGTGGAGGAAGAGGTGGAGGCCTAAGCGAGGAAATGGTGAGGTGGGGTGGCAGTGGAGGTGCCGATAGGGTGTAAGTGTAGGTACAGGAGTGAGTGAGGGTGGAGGCGTGCGTGGGGGTGCCAGTGGAGGTGGAGGTGTAGTATATGATTTATATATGTACAATTCATGTGTCTGCATGAAATAAGGATGTGCATGTGTATTGGATGTATGCATGTACACAGATAGCATGTGCATACAGTTGGAGCATGTCTATTTGTGATATATATGGATGTGTCCATGTATGAAATGTGCACATGGAGGCTACATGTATATGTACGTATGATCCGTATATGCATGAGTACGTGTGCATGGATATGTGCACATGGGTGGTGTGTGTGCACGTGTGTGTGCTGTATGTGGATGTGTCCATGACTACCATGTGCATGTGGATGGCATGAATACTTGCGTGTGTGAGTATATGCATGGTATGTGTATTTGGGTGGTACGTGTGTGTATGGACATATGCATGTTTACGTGTACATGGATGGTCTGTGTGTGTGAATGCATGTAAGTTACATACACATGCCTATGGTGCATGCTTTTGTACACATTTGGCTTCTGTGTATGCATGGCATTTGTGTACATAAGATCTATATGCATGTGTATGCATATGGCACAGCATTCATGCATCACACCCAAGGGCAGGAACTGCTGCCTCACCACCACGTCGCGTGCCCGGAAAGTGGCCGTTGGCTCCCGGGCTGCAGCTTGGGAACATTTTCTTGACAACAAATGACTTTTGTTTGTCCTCCCTTGGAAAAATTGGGGCAAAAAGGGCTTTTGAGCGTGAGAGAGAGACCAGGACAGTTTTTGCAGTGGGACCCCAAGCCTCTAACTTAAAATGCTAAACCCTCATAGCTGCGGGTTGCCCCGGGGGACCTCTCTTCCCTCCCTGGCTATTTCCACGGCCTTCCGGAAGGGAATGGCTATGGGGACAGGCTGCCAGGGTGCAAACCGTCTTCCCAGGTGAGGAGGTGCCACGCGACAGTCGGACCAGCCGCTGGACCTGCGGTGACGCTTTCACGGGGGCCCCCTCGACCCCGAACCAAGACCTGGGAGGCCACGTCCTGCAGCCCCTCAGTCTGAGCCTTTGCAAATTGCACCGCCCTCTGCTTGGAAGACCCTGCCCAGTCCCCGGAGGCCTGATTCCGCTCAGCGTCCAGTTCCTGAGCCGAACACCCGGCCGAGGAAGAGGGGCCGCCCAACGCCCACTCTGTCCTGACACCGCCGGCCTCTTGTTAAAAACCCTTGCTTGAGTCTGAGAGACAGATAAAGCAGATACAACCCCCAGGTATTGGTTCCTTTGAGGGCTAAAGAGACCCATGGGAGTTATGGTCATGGCAGATGGGGTTCACTGCCATGTCAGATGGCCCCTCTTTGGAACTGGTGTTTATGTGTGATGAATCTGGACTCAGATGGGATCTCTCTTCATAAGACTTTCATGCTACTGTGCTGGAGTTGTAGTTGGTGTTGGGGTTTAAGATATATTTAGGGGATTTGAATCTCTGGACTGACAATGTGATAGCCAGGCACTGAGCCTCAACAGACTCCAGCACCTACAATATGATTTATTGGACTTACCACACTCAGCTAAGATGGAGTTGAAGAAGGACAACCACCACACCATGGAGCCTAGAGTGCCTACAACTGAAAGCGGGAGGATTGCATCCAGCATCCATGTGGAATCTGAGCCTCCTCTTGACATAGAGGTGCAATGGACACAACCAATCCAATGTCCACATAGAAGAGGTGGTATTGGATTGAGAAAAGTGGACATGGTGGACGATGGGTATGGGGAAAGGCAGGAAGAGATGAGAGGTGGAGGCGTCTTTGGGACATGGAGCTGCCCTGGATGGTGCTTCAGGGGCAATCACCGGACATTGTAAATCCTCACAGGGCCCACTGGATGGAATGGAGGAGAGTATGGGCCATGGTGTGGACCATTGACCATGAGGTGCAGAGGTGCCCAGAGACGTACTTACCAAATGCAATGGATGTGTCATGATGATGGGAATGAGTGTTGCTGGGGGGGGAGTGGTGGGGTGGGAGTGGTGGGGCTGAATGGGACCTCATATATATATATTTTTAATGTGATATTATTACCAAGTCAATAAAAAAATAAAATAAAATTAAATTTAAAAAAAAAAAAAAAAAAAAACCCTTGCTTTCCGGCCTCGTGTTCTCATCTTCAGAGCTGCCTCCGAAACGTCCGGCTTCACGTTCTCATCTCGCAGCCAACCCCTGACCGCCGCCCGCCGCCCCTCAGGCGGCACCGGATCAAGTTGCCGGCACTTTGCGGACCGGACCGTTTCATGGAAAGAGCTTTGTCTCGGCTCGGCTGATCCGAGAGGGGCAGCCGGAGAGCGCCCGTTCTGGACGCAGCCCTGCCGGCCTGACGGCGGCCAGATGTGCAGAAGCGCCCCTCCCGCCGCCCCCTCCTCCCCCCAAAACAAAGCCTGCCTGTGAGCGCGCTCGCCCGTGGCGCCATGTCCCTTCTAAATCCATCCTAGGGGTGGATCATCTGACCATATTTCAGCACTTTTGACGATAAAAAATGGCCTTCCCCGCTTAGGCGGCAAAGGGCAGAGGGAAACAGAGCCTTCCTTTCATGGGCCGGATTAGCTCGCCACATGCTTCTGGGCTCACAGGAGAACGTTGATTCCACAATAAAGGGGCCGAGTGGCCGGCCACTGCAGTCAGATCAGCCCGACATGATGTCGGGGCTCGCACGACAGCACTGGGACACGGGGGGGCGACCCAGTGTGGCAGAGAGGGGCAGCGCCTGGCTTGCTAGAGAGATCCTATCCATCTGCAGAGGCCCCAGGGCTCACGGCGCCGCCCACCGGCGGCCATCTCCCCTTCCTTTTCCTGCCCTTGATAGGAACATTTCTTCTTTCTTTCTTAAAGATTTATTTTTTATTTCTTTCTCACCCCTCCCCCCGCCCCGGTTGTCTGTTCTCTGGGTCCATTTGCTGCGTAGTCTTCTTTGTCTGCTTCTGTTGTTGACAGCAGCACGGGAATCTGTGTCTCTTTTTGTGGCGTCGTCTCGTTGTGACAGCTCTCCGTGTGTGCGGCGCCATTCCTGGGCAGGCTGCACTTTCTTTCGCGCTGGGCAGCTCTCCTTACGGGGCGCACTCCTTGTGCGTGGGGCTCCCCTATGCGGGACACACTGGTGTGGCAGGGCACTCCTTGTGCACATCAGCACTGCGCATGGGCCAGCTCCACACGAGTCAAGGAGGCCCGGGGTTTGAACCGCGGACCTCCCATGTGGTAGACGGACGCCCTAACCACTGGGCCAAGTCTGCTTCCCACTTCTTCCTCTTTCTTTCTACCTCACTTATTACTTGCCTTTCCAACAGCTCTAGGAGGCCCACCACAAGGGCCCCTGAAACACGCTATCTGAAACAGAAACGGCCGCCGAGACAGAGCTACTTTCGCACAGTGCCTTTCCTTGAGCTGTGAGGTTGGCGCTTGGCTTCCTGGCAGCCACGGCAAAAAGGGAAACAGGCAGATGGAGGCAGTGCATCTCTTCCTGGAGGAGAAGCGTTTTTTTCCTGGCAGGAAATTCTGAAAGCCCTTCTCCCTTGCGATTTTGCTGGGATGATGGGGACCCGGGGTTCAAATGGTCCATAGGGCAGCATGCAGTGAGGGTCTCTTACAGTCATTTGGTAAAAAGGAAGAGTAAACCTGAGCCACAGCCAGAGAGGTGCGTGGGTGGCGCCCACTTAACGTGGTCCCCTAAGACAAGGTCACCGGTCTTGCTCGCTCTAACGCAACTCGCTAGCAGGTACTTAGACGTCCTCCGTTCCCCAAATGCCGCCTTCATCAGCCAGGTTCTAAGAGCTGCAAGGTGCACGGTTTGGCACACGCCGTCCACCCGAGACCCGCGGGCGCGTGCCGTTTTTGCTCTCAGGTTGGCACCAAAAGCGCAGCCAGGAAGCACACGTCGCCGTCCTCTCAGGTAAGCCAACGTGGGGGGCTCAGAAATGTCAACTCTGTGAAGCCCGTCGGAGAAAGCCGTCTCTGGAGGATGCACCCAGGTTCTCAGATTCCCCGGGGGTGTTAGGGCTTTCCAAACGGCCGCAGTTTAGGGAAATAAACCCAGCCCCAGATGAGAAGTCCATCTGCCGGTTGAACTGCCGGTTGGGGGATGATTTGTCAGTAATCGTCTTACGCTTGGATGGTCCCTCCAGGGCTGATTTCTGCCTGAAGGCGGCCGGTGCTCCCGTTGGAGAAGCATGGAGGCTCACGGCCAGTGCTCTGATGGAAGGGTTGAGTCGTGTCCGCCCGCACCCACGAATGTGAGACTCGTGGAAATAGGGTCTTTGAAATTGGGACGAGCTAAGGTGAGGACAGCCTGGGGCAGGGAGAGCTGCAAATCCCATACCTGAAGTATGTCCTGCCATAACCCACTGGATGGACTGGGGGAAAGCGTGAGCTACAATGTAAACTATAATCCATGTGGTGCAGCCGTGCTCCAAAATGTCTTCACCAAATGCAATGCCATGTGAACTCTAATCCATGCTGTGCAGCAGTGCTCCAAGAAGTATTCACCCAATGCAATACAATGTAAACTCTAATCCATGCAGTGCAGCAGTGCTCCAAGATGTATTCACCAAATGCAATGAATGTGCCACGAAGATGAAAGAGGTTGTTGATGTGGGAGGAATGGAAGGGTGGGAGATGGAGTATAAGGGAACCTCTTACATATGTATTTTTTAATTTATTGAAATATATCACTCATACATAAACATACATAAACAATAAGTGTATAATAGTTGTGAACTGACAAAACCAACATATATATCAAACAAACCCTACCACCAATACCTCTTATATTTTTTAATGTAACATTTAAAAAATAATAAGGAAGGGGAAAAAAAAGAAAAAAATACCAAAAAAAAAAAAAACCACAAAAGCCTTAAAATACATATGCGCATATGTATAATATTATGATATGGACTAGAAGACTCAATATCATGAAGATAGCAATTCTCCTAAAATCGAATTGCACTGAATCTCACGCTCTGTGCTGTCCGATTATGTAGCCATGAGCTACATGTGGTTATTTAAATGTAAATTAATCAAAAGTAAAAAAAAATCAAGACTTCACGTCCTCAGTTGCATTAGCTACATTTCAAGCATTCAATAGTCACATATGGCTAGTGGACAACACAGGTAGTGAGAATTTCCATCACAGAAAGTTCTATTGGACAGTACTGCTAATGGGGCAACCAGAACCTACAAGGGTTTTTCTTGGAGAAATTCAGAGGTTGACTTAAATCTATTAGGGTAAATGGAAGCGGACTTGGCCCAGTGGTTAGGGCGTCCACCTACCACATGGGAGGTCCAAGGTTCAAACCCCGGGCCTCCTTGTCCCTTGTGGAGCTGGCCCATGTGCAGCGCTGATGCGCGCAAGGAGTGCCCTGCCATGCAGGGGTGTCCCCGCGTAGGGGAGCCCCACGCACAAGGAGTGCGCCCCGTAAGGAGAGCCGCCCAGCACAAAAGAAAGTGCAGCCTGCCCAGGAATGGCGCCACACACAGAGAGCTGACACAGCAAGATGACGCAACAAAAAGAAACACAGGTTCCTGGTGCCGCTGATAAGGATAGAAGCGGTCACAGAAGAACACTGCGAATGGACACAGATTGTGGACGACGGGGGGGAGGGGGGCGGGGAGAAGGGGAGAGAACTAAATAAAATAAATCTTCAAAAAATCTATTAGGGTGAGGAAAAAAAGGAGAAAAAATATCATATTGGGAAGAACAAAGAACTATGCATATCCACGAATGTCCTAGAGAAGGTAGGGGGACTAGCCTTACCAGATTTCAAGAGTTAACATAAAGCCATAGTAACTAAAGTTTAAGGTATTGGTACTAGGATCAACAGAGGAATGAAACAGAATGGAAAGCCCAGAAACTGAGATCAATTGCAAATATATATATTTTTAAAGAGTTGAAAAATTAAAAAAAGGAGAGAGGAACTGGCCACGTGGAGACACAGCCCAGGTGGTGAGCTGTGGGACACGAGGGCATGTGAGAAGACGGGAAGGTGAGGAGGGGGTCCCACCTCCAGCCGCCGGAGGGAGCTACACCAAGGCTCCAGTAAGCATGGACTTCTCTCCTGCCCAGCCTGCCAGGTAGAGGCCATTTGTTTCAGAAGCCACAGGGTAGTGGACGTGGCTCAACTGACAGGGCATCCGCCTACCATATGGGAGGTCCAGGGTTCAAACCCAGGACCTCCTTGACCCATGTGGAGCTGGCCCATGCGCAGTGCTGATGTGCGCAAGGAGTGCCCTGCCACACAGGGGTGTCCCCGCGAAGGGGAGCCCCACACGCAAGGAGCGGGCCCTGAAAGGACAGCCGACCAGCGTGAAAGAAAGCGCAGCCTGCCCAGGAATGGCGCCGCACACACGGAGAACTGATGCAACAAGATGACGCAACAAAGAGAAACACAGATTCCTGGTGCCTCTGACAAGAATGCAAGCAGACACAAAACACACAGCAAATGGACACAGAGAGCAGACAACTGGGGGGGTCGGGGAGAGGGGAAGAGATATAAATAAAAAATAAACCCAAAGAAAGAAGAAGCCACAGGGAACTCAGGTAGCAAGCCTGAAGGTCCTCAGGCGCCCTGGATGGAGAGGAAGAGGCAGATTCCCCAAGATAAAGGACTCGCGTCTGGGCAACGCCTCTGCTCTCAGGGTCACCCCTTCTCACACCTCCTCCTCCAAATTCCTCACCCACCCCGGCTCTACCTCCTGGTCCTCCACATCCACAGGAAATCCCAGACCCCTGCCTGCCCCCCGGACGCAGCAGGAAACTCTGGAAAATGCCACCCGCAGTGTCCACCCGTGGGTTCCACCGCCCACCCTAATCTAACACTGCACGCCCCGTGCCATGCCGCAGCAGCCCTCGCTCATCCCTGCGGCACGCCAGTAGGAACCCTTCTCCCTCTGCACCTAATTCTTTTATATATTTTGTTTATTTTTTATTCTTTGGTTCTACGATCTCTTTTTTTTAAATGTTACAGTAAAAAATATAAGAGGTTCCCACATACCCCACATCCCACCCCACTCCTCCCACATCAACAACCTCTTTCATCATTGTGGCACATTCATGGCATTTGGTGAATCCATTTTGGAGCACTGCTGCACCACATGGATAATAGTTTACACTGTAGTTTACACTCTCCTCCAGTCCATTCAGTGGGTTATGGCAGGATATAGAATGTCCAGCATCTGTCCCTGCAATATCATTTAGGACCATTCCAAGTCCCAAAAATGCCCCCACATCACATCTCTTCTTCCCTCTCCCTGCCCTCAGCTACTCCCGTGGCCACTTTCTCCACATCAGTGCTACAGTTTCTTCCATTAATAGTCACAATGGTTCCATAGTAGAATATCAGTGAGCTAATTCTTCTACTGCATCCGTCACAGAGGATTTGCTGTGACCCTCCATTCCATTCCACTTGATTTGTGTCCTCACTAGAGAACGGAAAGGAAAGCTTCCTGCCCTCTCCCACCTGTAGGAGCACTGGGCAGGGCTGGGCCTTGGAGAGACTCTCCTCTTTTGCTCTCCAGAGATTGCAGAATTTTGCGTCTTCTCCACTCTCTCCTCATGCCCCTCTCTTACTTCCCTGGCTGCCCTCTGCCCTCGTGCTCTGGCCGACTGTGGTGAAACCAAACGGCCTCTCAAAGCTCAACTCCAGGGAAGCACATGTGGCTCTAGTGATGGCAGGTGCTTCATGCCACAAGACCACTGGGTGGACTGGGCGAGAGTGTGGACTACAATGTGGACCACTGTCCATGTGGTGCAGCAGTGCTCCGGAATGTATTCCCCAGGTGCAGGGAATGTGCCACAACGATGGAAGAGGTTGTTGATGTGGGAGTGGTGGGGGTATATGGGGACCTCATATTTTTTTAATGTAACATTTTTTCAAGACTTGGAGTTGTCCTGGGTGGTGCTGCAGGGACAGATGCTGGACACTGTGTGTCCTGCCATGGCCCACTGGGTGGACTGGGGGAGAGTGAACTACAATGTAGACCACTGTCCATGTGCTGCAGCAGTGCTCCAAAATGTATTCACCACGTGCAGTGAATGAGCCACGATGATGAAAGAGGTTGTTGATGTGGGAGGGGTGGGGTGAGGGGGGTGGGGGGTATATGGGGACCTCATATTTTTTGAATGTAACATTTAAAAGAAAATAAAGAAGAGAAAATTTTTTTAAAAAGAGAAAGGCAAGGGGAGAGTCAAGGTGAAGCACAGCAGAAACCAGGAACTGAGGTGGCACAATTGAGAATGTCTCTCCCCATCAGAGGTCCCCAGAATCAAATCCTGGTGAATCCCAGAGGCGAGAAAATGAGAAGAGAAGAGAACACCGACAGAAAAACAGCATGGCAGGAGGAGGGGAAAGGGGAAATAAATAAACACGTGTTTTAAAAAATAAGAACATACAGCTCCTCTGCAGGGAAGCGGATGTGGCTTGAGTGATGGAGCTTCCGCCTACCATCTGGGAGGACCCGGGTTCCATCCCTGGGGCCCCTGGTGAAAAAGAAGAGAAAGCGTGCCTGCGCGGCGAGCCAGTGCGCGCGTGCGTGTCCGCGTGGTGATCCAGTGCTGTGCGCAGGTGAGTCAGGCGGCAAGCTGATGACGCATCAAAAGAGAGACAAGGGGAGAGTCAAGGTGAAGCACGGCAGAGACCAGAAACTGAGGTGGCACGATTGACAGGGAACCTCTCTCCACATCAGAGGTCCCCAGGATCGAATCCCAGGGAATCCTAGAGGAGAGAAAATGAGAAGACAACACAGACAGCAAAAAACAGCAGGGCGGGAGGAGGGGAAGGGGGAAAAGATATAGATATAAAGAAGTCTGTAAAACAAACAAAATAAACAGCTCCTCTCCAGAAGCCTCAGGAGAGCAGCTTATGTCCCTCTTCCAATGCCTCTGCCCCCTGGGGCACTTTGCCTGCTGCATCCCCCTGAACTCCTTCACTCGTGTACCCCTTCGTCTTCCAAATAACTCCCCCCTACCCACCCAACAATTTGCTCTGTAGCTAAATCTCCAAACGTCCGCAGAGTGGCAAAGCATCTCACGCCTCGGGGGACTGGCCTCGGCCGCGTCCACACCAGCGCGCGGAGAGCCACACCCCTGCCATCCAGACGTGGCCCGTGGTCACCCCGACGCGCCGCCCGTCCCCGGGTGAGGGACGACGCCGTTAGCCCCGTGAACTTGGAACTCTGCTCCTGGGAAGGCCACGGCAAGATGGATGGACGCCGGGGGAGCCCGGCTATTAACGCAATCCGTTCTGCTGGAGTTGTCAGCGTTGGCGAATTGTTGGTAATTGGCCAGGGGGGGTTGGCGGTGGAAGAGGCAGCTCCACCGCCTGTTATTACAGTATTGATTTTGGATGACTCTTTTTCCCTTTAGTAGGAGAAAATGAGCGCAACTTGCTGACAGCGTGTCTCCGGACGCTCTCCGCCGAAGTCCAGACACAGCGTGCC
This sequence comes from Dasypus novemcinctus, assembly GCF_030445035.2. Lineage (NCBI taxonomy): Eukaryota > Metazoa > Chordata > Mammalia > Cingulata > Dasypodidae > Dasypus > Dasypus novemcinctus. Next base: position 640,898 of record NC_080704.1, on the reverse strand, counting down.
CAGGTGCCCGGCTCTTGCAGAAATTCCAGCCCTGTGGTCGGAAATCCAGGGGTTGCTATGGAACTATTGTGATTAGTGATGGACGAAACTGTAGCACTGATGGGCAGACAGTGGCCATGGCAGCTGCTGAGGGCAGGGAGAGGGAAGAAGAGATGGGATGTAAGGGCATTTTCAGGACTTGGAGTTGTCCTGGGTGGTGCTGCAGGGACAGATGCTGGACATTGTGTGTCCTGCCATGGCCCACTGGGTGGACTGGGGGAGAGTGTAAACTGCAATATAAACCATCATCCATGCGGTGCAGCAGTGCTCCAAGATGTATCCACCAAATGCAATGAATGTGCCACGATGATGAAAGAGGTTGTGGATGTGGGAGGAGTGGGGGAGCTGGGGGTGCATATGGAGACCTCATATTTTTAATGTAACATCTAAAAAAAATAAAGAAGGGGGGGAAGGAAAGTTAAAAAAAAAAAGTATGCAGAATCTCCTTCACACAGCCCGAGAAGCCCCTCTCCAAGAGTCAAAGCTGATGAGTTCAGAAGTCAATCAACAAACACTGGAGACCAGGGACTCCTTGCTGTTTTCCTCTCTCTACTTCTCCGTCCACAGCTCCATCCACAAGCCCTGCCTGGGCAGGCTTCCGGAGCAGCCTTCCTTTTACGGCTGAGTGTTTAGCTTCTCCCCTCATCACGCTTGCCCGTGAAACCCCAAAAGGGGCGCCCTGAGGATTTACCCCTCCCGGCGACACTCGCCCAGATCCCCTGGAAACTCGCCGCGTCCTTTCATCTCCTGCCACCCTCTCTTGTTACTCCAGCCGGCCTCGCGATGATGATGAAGCATCAAGAGATGGCTTTAAACTCTCAAATACGTCTTACCCTGCTCTCTCCGCGATGGCAGGAGGCGAGCAGGGGCGACATTTGTTTCCACTTTCTTCAAATGGATTTAGCACATTCCCCTCAGGAGACTCTGCACACGTTAGGCAAAACTGCCTTATTATTATCGTTACTATTGTTTCACTTTTGTTTGCCTTGTTTCCCACCCGCAGGTATCAAATGGAAAAGAGCAAAACAAAACAATGTTGCACAGCTTCCAGGCAAAAACCTCTTTTTCATCACCAGCCTGCAGAAAGGGGGGGCTAGGAAAGCAGTGGTTCTTTCTCCTGGGGGTGGGGAAGGAGCTCCAGTAATCGGTCGATGTTTGCTTTGTATTTAGGCGAGGAAGAGTTCAAAGCCAGTCCTTGATTGTGTGCCTTTGTTTTCTCCTTGTCTCGTCCCTTAGAAAACCATTATTTAATGAATTTTTATTAGAAAAGCATGGCCGTGCTTAGGGAGGACTTTCCTCGGAATCCAGACATCGGCCTCTGTGTTTTTAATATCAGGTTTGCACTGAAGTTGCCTCAGCTCACGCTGGAGTCATCAGCCAACAAAGGGGAGCTAATGGGAGAGGAAATCTCAGAAATAAGGCCAGAGAAAACAGCCCCTTTGAAGTGAGGGCAGGAAGTGGAAAATGGGCCTCCCCGCTCCCTCCACCTCCCTCCCCTCCTCCCGCCCCCCTGCATCCGGCGTGGCTGTCTGGGGGGAGCCAAGCGGGGTGCACTCCAGCCCACCTTCCCTGCTTCCAAGTCGGAAACGCTTTTCCCGCAAGGAAGGTCGAACGGCCAAGAGGAAAGGTTAATCCAAAAGACAAAACCACCCAAACTCCAGGCAGAGGAGGACGGGGGCTGTCTGCGGTGATTTCGAGGGAAATCCAGGCCGGCACCTCCAAACATGAGATGCTCGCTTGCCACTCCAGCTTGCAAAGAGCCCTCAGCTCACAAAGAGCCGAGCCCTTCCCTGGAAGGACCCACGTGCCTCACTCTGAATCCCCCCCCCCAAAAAAACAAAAAAAGGCGCAGCTCTGTCCCTCTTTAAACACACACGCCCGAGTTCACAATCCGCTGGGCCGCCACCGCCTTGAGCGCCATCGGCAAGCTCTGTCTGCACGTTCGCTGCTTCGTTTCATTGTGAGTTACTCGGCGACCTTCAAAGCGTTAGAGGTCTCTCATAGGAATTCAGCCCCCAGCTTCTGTTTTTCCAAAGAAGGCAGCAAAGAGCGCCAACCCTCCAAGCCCTGGCCAGAGCTGAGTGGCCGCTTCCCCTTTTTCCAGTTTACCCCAGTCTCCACACTCCCTATTACCTCTTTGACCAGCCCTACTTTCCTTTTTTACATTAACTTGTGAGGCTCCCTCTTCAAGGGCAGCAGGAAGGCATCTCTCTAAAGAACGGCCTCGAGAGGGACTCGAGTTCTCCAGCATTGCTCGAAGCCTTCAGTGGTCGATCCCCAAATCCCTGCAGCACGAGGCTTCGGAAGAGCTAGTCCTCAGCCAACCTGCGGTAGCAGGATTCCAAAATGGCACCCGTGATTCCCGCCCACTGGCACTCATGCCTTTGTCACCCACCCCCTTGGGAGTGGGCAGGGCTGTTGACATCTCCTCTGTCACTCCACCGTTAGGCTGCTAATCAGCTGACTTTGAGTGAGCCGAAGAGACATTATCCTGGGTGGGCCTGGCCTAATCAGAAGGGACCTGGCAGGAAGGTGGCTCTTCGGAGAAACATTCTCCTGCTGGCCTTGGAGATGCAGCCTCCAGGCGCTCTGCAGCTACAAGGAAATGGATTCCATCAACAGCTGGAGCTTGGAAGGGGACTTCCAGCCTCAGGCGACCAGCGCCTGACCAATTCCTTGATCCTGAGCAGAGAATCAGTTGGGACCCCACCTCACAGCCACGAGGTCTTCAATGTGTGTTGCTTTAAGCCACTAAGCTTGTGGCTACTCGTTACACAGCAATAGCTAACCGATACACCCACCTTGCCTTCCCTCCACATGTACGAAACACGAGAGAGTTCTTTAAGTGGCATTCATTGACCTATTTTTCCTTTCCTCTGAATCTCTTCTCTCCGCGCCTTCGCCTATGGCCGAGTTTTGATCTAAACCCCACCCGTTCAGCCATCCTCGACCCCTCACCCCTGGAATCCCCATTGTCCCCATTCTCTGCGCAAGCGATGAGCAAGTCCTCTTGGATCGCTGCCGGGGACAAGCATGTGAGGAACGAACCGGTGGAGGAAAATCTCCGTTTCCTGCCTTCCATGCTTCCAGGTGCTATTCCACTTCTCTGAGGAAGAGGAGACGCTGAAACAAACGTCAGAACTGGAACTCAGGACGTGAGCCGTCCGACTGTTCATTTTTAAGCCGCAGCATCCGCCCTTAGACTGCAACCAACAAGGCTTAAATCTGAGGAATTTCACAAGCCAGGTGTGTGGAATCAGCCACCACGGTAGTTCCCAGCAGAAAATAAGCCAGCCGTCGGGAGGTGCAGAAATCCACGAAGCAGCCGTCAGCGTTCTCGTCGATTTGCAGCAGGTACATCAGCAAAAAATGTCCCTAAAGAAGTCACTGTGAATTTATGGAAATCAGCGTTGGAGGGTGAAATGCCGTGACACATGTGATACTGACAAAAATAATGCCAATGCCCTTCACATTGGAAGATTTGGTAGGAATCATTCCAAGGGGAATATTAAAACACAAATGAGGACAAATAACAACTTTCTGGCTTTACATAAATGTCCCATTGTAATGTCTCAAGAAGACTGTCTGTCAAGTTGAAATATGGGGAAGGAGATGCGACTAGAGCAGTCGGGCTCCCGCCTACCACATGGGAGGCCCGGCTTCGGTTCCCATGCCTTCTAAAGAAAAGGAGCAAGATAACGAGCTGATGCAGTGGACTGGCACAATCTCAACAAGATGATGCAACGAAGAAACACTGAGAGACACAACAAGGGGAGTGGAGTTGGCTCAGGTGACTGGTCCTGGGTTTGGTTGTCAGTGCTCCCAAAAAGAAGACGAGTAGACCAACAAACAGACACAGACAGCAGACAGCGAATTCAAACAACAGGGGGTATGGGTGGAGAAATAAATGAAATGCACCTTTTTTTAGAAAAGATAAAATATGGAAGGAAATGCATCTATGATAGGAAAGCTGAATAATCCTAATTAGTAATGATTTATTTCCTAATCTAGAAAAAGTAAATGATACATAAATCTATACAAGTATGTTTATAAGAAGCAACATGTCTTCCAAACATTTAGACATTATATGTGAATTTTAGAGCTGACCTTGCCTATTCAATCACGGGATATTTTTAGTGACATTTAAAAGGGAGGCTAGGGAGAGGGAAGAAAAGATATGATGAGGGGGCATTTTCAGGACTTGGAGTGGTCCTGGGTGGTGCTGCAGGACAGGTGCTGGACACTGTGTGTCCTGCCATGGCCCACTGGGTGGACTGGGGGAGAGTGTACACTACAATGTGAACCATTATCCATGTGGTGCAGCAGTGCTCCAAAATGTATTCACCAAATGTAATGGATGTGCCACGATGATGAAAGAGGTGGTTGATGTGGGAGGAGTGGGGTGAGGGGGGAGTACTTGGGGACCTCTTTTATTTTTTATTTTTTATTTATTTTTTATTTTTTTGTCCTTTCTTTTTTTAATGTTACATTCAAAAAAATATGAGGTCCCCAAATACCCCCCACCCCCTCCCCCCACTCCTCCCCCCATAACCACAACCCTCCTCCATCACCATGAGACATTCACTGCACTTGGTGAATACATCTCTGAGCACCGCTGCACCTCATGGTCAGTGGTCCATACCACAGCCCACACTCTCCACAACGTTTTTTTTTTAAAAAGAGAGAAAAAATAATAATAAAATAATTTTAAAAATAAAAAATAAATAAAAGTGCTCCACCTCCAAGCAGCCTGACAATCAAACATCAGCGTGTGACCGTCCTGATATGCCCAGCGTGATGGGATTTCCTGGAGACAGGAAGGACTTTCTGTTTTTAAACCCAGGGAGGCTAAAGGCAGACCCGGACAAGCTCTGATGCAAGTCGATTCCCCTGTCCCCACTGAGAACGCCTGGTCGGCCGTATCTGCTTCGAAGCGCAGTTAAAATTTGTTTTCTTTCTGTTATGATAAAACCACGCATAACATGAAGTTTAGCGCGAGCGGCGTTTAGCTCCCTCGCAATGCTGGGGGGCCATCGCCTCCACCAAGTTCCAGATATCTTCACCCCAAAAAGAGAGCAGGCGCCCACCCGCAGTCACGCCCCCCACCCAGCCCCACGCCCCCCACCCAGCCTGTGGATTTTCCTCTTCTGGGTATTTTGCCACTGAACTTTTAATCAGTTTGTGAAGAATTGGGAGAAAGGATGAGTCCATACCCCGTTTCCTAATGCCTCTCAAAAATGCTTTCCAGTAAATTGTGGGGGGGAAAATCACACCTGCATCCTGCGATCATTAAGTCAAAGTATTTTCTTCAAATCTCCTCTTGTTTTCAAGGCATAGAGCCATTCCAACCCGTGTCAAGCAGAGAAGAAAATCTACCAGTTGTGGGAGAAATGGTCTTCCACAGTCCAATTTCAGGCACGGCGTTTCTTCCCTTTACAATCGTCAAAACTCAAGGGACACTGGATGGAATGGGGGAGAGTGTGGGCCGTTGACCATGGGGTGCGGGGGTGCCCAGAGATATACTTGCCAAATGCAATGGCTGTGTCATGATGATGGGAGGGAGTGTTGCTGGGGGTGGGGGGGAAAGGTGGGGGTGGGGGAGGTAGGGTTCAATGGGACCTCATATATATATTTTTTTAATGTAATATTATTACAAAGTAAATAAAATAAAATAAAATAAAAATATATAGTCAACCTAAAAAAAAAAAAAAAGCCATGAAACTTGCCAAACTATTAGGGATAAACAGGTATATATATTTTTCTCTATACCAGGGGTCAGCAAATTCTAGCCCACCCACCTATTTTTGTAACACCCACAAGCTAAAAATAGTTTTTTTTTTCAGGATTTATATGGTTGGAAATTTTTAAAATTTCATGATCATAAAAATTGTATGTTAAAATAAATAATTTTTTTAAATTACACAAATTTTTATATATTTAATTTAATTATATAAATTAAATTTATAAAGCTATAAATAAAACTTCATTAGAAAATAAAAAAAAAAACTCAAGGGACAAAAACATTAGAAAATACACAAGGTTTTCATAAACTACTAGGACCGGTGGCAAAGTGAGGAAAACTGAACTCTCAGATGCTTCACTTAATAATTATAAGCAGCATTGTCAGGGAAGGGGAAAAAAACGAGGTGGCAGAAATAGTGAAAATTACCACAATTGTAAAGGTAATTCAAGAGCAAGAAAAGTTGTTTGTGGCTCAATTACCACCTCCTCGAAGCATAAGCATAAACCTGATCAGGAAAATCGACATTCTTCACATTTCACTAGGACAGAGTAAACCCAAAAATGTAAATGCAGGAAATCCCCCTAACAATATTATTAATACTTGTATTATATTTATTATTGTCTGTTACTTTATACAATTTTTATCTAAATTTAGAATACTATAAAAATTTACATCATGAATATAAATTTATATTTCCAGAGTCATCTATTCCATTAATATCAATAATTATTAGGCCATCAATAACAATTTTTCTGTTTTTTTTAATGTTACATTAAAAAATATGAGGTCCCCATATACCTCCCACTGCCCTCACCCCACTCCTCCCACATCAACAACCTCTTTCATCATCGTGGCACTTTCATTGCATTTGGTGGAATACATCTTGGAGCACTGCTGCACTGCATGGACAATGGTTTACACTATACTTTACTCTCTCCCCCAGTCCACCCAGTGGGCCATGGCAGGACACGCAATGTCCAGCATCTGGTCTGCAATATCACCCAGGACAAGATACTTTTGCAATCCCAAAGCAAGGGAAGTGTTTTAAACAGAAAAGATTTAAAGATTTTCTCCACTTACAGGGCAAAAAGACAAAAAGGCCTCGAAGCATTCTATTGATGGGTGTAACGATCACAAATAATTAACCAGTCCCCACTGAGCAGCTGGAAATGGTTAAGAACTCGCTTCAGCTGTGAATGCAGAAGCAGGCAGGCACTGCCTGCTTTGGGTGAGCCAGCGAGCCTGCAGCCCCTATCTGGACCTCACCCAGTGAATGCAGCCCCCCCAACAGAGGGCCCGTGTCCTTTACCTCATCAGAGGACACCCGGCTCCCCCAACGCTCTCCCTAGGGGCTGAGAGTGCCACGGGTTCAACAGCCTTTGCCCCAAGCTCTACATAGGATGCTTGGTTCTCAATGGTGGGCGCTGGGTGCTGAGTGTTTGAAGGTCAGTACTAGGTGTGTGGTTCTAGGTATTGAGTGCTGGGTGCCCAGTCCTCTTCATAGTACAGTATCACCGAGAGTTTTAACACCTGGCCTGGACCCTCCCCAGGTCCTGGGTGCTTGGAGATCAGCACTAGGTGCTCAGTTCTAGGTACAGAGTGCTGGGTTCTCAGTGCTCAGTCCTCTCCACAGTCATCACCTGGGGATTTTTAACAACCACCTGGCCTGGGCCCTCCCCAGGTCCTCGGTATTTGGAGGTCAGTACTGGGTGCTCAGTTCTAGGTATCGAGTGCTGGGTGCTCAGTCCTCTTCACAGTCCATCACTTGGGGACTTTTAACAACCACCTGCCTGGCCCTCCCCAGATCCCAGGGACTTGGAGGTCAGTGCTAAGTGCTCAGTTCTAGGTACTGAATGCTGGGTGCTCAGTCCTCTTCACGGTCCAACATCACCTGGAAACTTTTAACAACCACCTGGCCTAGGCCCTCCCCAGGTCCTGGGTGCTTGGAGGTCAGTACTAGGTGCTCAGTTCTAGGGTACTGGGTTCTGGGTGCTCAGTCCTTTTCACAGTCCGTCACCTAAGACCTTTTAAGAACCACCTGCTCTAGGTCTTCTCCAGGTCCCGGGTACTTGGAGATCAGTACTAGGTGTTCAGGTCTAGGTACTGAGTGCTGGGTTCTCAGTGCTCAGTCCTCTTCACAGTCTGTCACCTGGGAACTTTTAAAACAACCACCTGGCCTAGGCCTTCCCTAGGCCCTGGGGTGCTTGGAGGTCAGTGCTAGGTGCTCAGTTCTTGGTACTGAGCGCTGGGTGCTCAGTGCTCAGTCCTCTTTTCACTCCATCACCTGGGAACTTTTAAGAACCACCTGGCTTGGACTTCCCCAGGTCCCCTTGGCCAGTTGGGCCAGGCGGAGGTCTCTTCGGCGCCAGGTGGCTCCAGGCTACAGCTGTGGTGCCCCTGGCCCGGCCCAGCCCATCCTGTCCCAGGTGAGCTCCATGCTATGTCCAAGGCTGCTAGGACCCAGGCAAAGTCAAGCATAAACCCGAGGCCTCCTGGTCGGAAGGGGCAGAGTCCCCTTGCCCTGTGATGCCACCACTCATGGATGCAACTCCAGCCCAGCACTTCTCAGACCTCAGGGTCCTCTTGGGTCCCCCGGGGTCCTGTGCCACTGCATAGCTGCCCGGGGAGGTGCTGCTGACTGCGGACCTAGCTGTGAGCAGTGGGCCAGAAATCTCAAGTGTGGAGACAGCAGGCACCAGTCCCAGCACACCAACAGATGGACCCCGCAGCCCACTGCCCAGCCCAAGGGATGCGGCCAAGTCAATCATTACACTCGAGGGGAGCAGGACGGGCTGCCACTAACCAAGGGGTCCAGGGCCAGGTTTCCATGGGAGAACTCCTGGTCCAGAGGCACCTGAGGACATCTGAGACCTGAGCACATGACCGAACCTTTCGGAAGGT